>NC_042998.1:1732920-1745420 GCF_006345805.1 Octopus sinensis | reverse complement strand
ATTCTGTCTGTGGTTGTGTTTGTGGAGTTGTTAGCTAACTCCTCCTACATTGTTTTAACAATTTTGATGAAACTTGACATGTGAGTAGAACTCATGTCTGGAAACCTCATGGCATACTCAGGTTATTGAAAAAAGTTGATAACAGAGCCCCTTCTCTCTCTCTCTCTCTCTTTCACACACACGTCCATTTCATATGCACGTACATACATCTTTCACTTTCTCCTCTCGTTCACTTTAAAACAACAGTAAATAAATAAAAAAACTTTTACGGAAATTAACGACTCCGGATGATAAAATCACTTTCAGCTAAAAATATTTCTGGATGATTAAAATACTGTGTACGTCAAAAATTGTATGTGTATGTCACAGATAGTGGGCGTGTTTTTGTGTTGATTGACACGCCACGACATTTATTACGTGTGTGTGTATTCTGTATGTGTGTATGTGTGTTGACGTCAAGGAAGCCATGTCTTTTTTCGTCAAGAAATAACGAACAAAAATTGTGTTTAATCGTTTAAATAGAGGTACAAATATGACAAAAATTTGTACTGCACTGCCGAAGGTAAGTATGAAAATAAATATGCAAAAAGAAAATAATAATAAATTAAGATATAATATACTGTTTCTGAGATATTTCGGCTACACACAAACATTTCTAGAGTTTTAGTATTATTGAGATGCGCACACGATACAACGACCACGTCATTTACTCGCCGGTGCCCGCCATCCTTCATCAATCTTGACTATGACAAATTAAGTAGAACCACCATTACGTGTACAACAACAACAACCCCCTTTATTGACTTAACCTTAAAAAATGGCTCCCACGTTAGCTCAGCCATCTTTGAATCACAATGTAGTGACATGGCTTCTCAGCTCATACACTCGGGCTACTTATACAAACGCAAGTGTATATGAAAAGAGTTCTTAATCATACGGACAAATGAATTCTGAAAGATGAACACCAAGACAACCCATCTAGAAGAGCAGGGACCCAGAATAAAAATGGGAACAAAAAAGCAGGGACATTTGATGGGAATTATCACTGTCACTTTTGGTAGTAACTGTAACTAACAACCCTCCCAGAATATCACAGAAACAAACGATTATTCGAGTGGCTCGAGAATGGGGATAATGGTTTGTCACCTTTATCCCAATCCTTATATCTACAGAATTTTGTCATATGTCGAGGAAAGCGGAATCTCTGAGTAAGTTATTCAGGGCAGAGAGGACTCGTTAGTCGCTTCACAGAGAAACTCTCTAATGTTGATGGCACAATTAAATACTCCTAATTTACATTGTATGTTGATTTTGTGATAGAAAAGGCATCCGACTTTTAACACCATGCCGAATGAATGAATAAATGAATGAATGAATGAATGAATAAATGAATGAATAAATTAATGAATGAATATAAGAGCGAAAGAACAGAAGCAGCATAGAATAGAGGGAACACTTTAGTCTCGTCGGAGAGAACCTCTCTGGGGCCGGTGTCTTAATAAATGATATACACTTTAGTCTTGTCGGAGAGAACTTCTCTGGGGCCGGTGGCTTAATAAATAATATACATTGTGTGTGCTGTCAAGTGGTTTGTTACAGGAAGGACCTCCAGCTGTAAAATCTATATAAAAAACAAAACAGGATATCCGGTGTGCGCCAGACGCTCAATGATTATTACGAGTGTCCGACCCATGATTGTAAACGAACACAAAATGAAGTAATGTTTGTCGGTTCGTACGGAATAGCCATGTTGAAGTGGCGACAAACATTACATCTGAGTACAGTTGCTTATGTCATCTCTTATAGAAGTGAAAGTCGTAACTACTTTGCTTGAACATAGAATGATGGTGACGATAATAAAGACGACGATAACGAAGATGTGTATAAGATAATGGATAATGACGTATGACAGCGTAGTATGTGCTTTAAAAACGCAGAAAATATGAACTAAATTGTAATAATGTAAATAAGCGAGGTAAATGTTTTACAAGTTTTCTTCCAACTGATGTAAAATGTCTTTTCTAAATAGAAGACAGTTTTGATTGAACTTGGCATCTAATTACGGCTTTAGTAACACAGGCACAACACATAGAAACACAGCATACATTGCACACACATATACACCACACGTAACACATGATATAACAGTCCAAAATAATATGAATAAAAAGAAATTTATATTCAAGAAACATGTGGAGAAATTTCATGTTGATAAAGAAAATAACCCACCAAAATTTGTCAACTGTCAAAATAAGTTATCTATTATAGCAATCACGTGGATGTTAGACAAGCACAACGTTGGTTTTAAAATACCATTTGCTATTTGAAAGGGCATTAAGGCATAATTTACCTTAATTAGAAGAAAGCATATCAGTGGCTCATTTACTCAGAGAACTAATGAGAGATAACAGACGAGCTTTATCACTGTAAAGTAATTCCAGTAATTTAACACATGCGGTTATATTTGCACTATTTTTTTTCACATCGAATGTATCAGAACTTTGTTTTCATAAACGAAAGCATATACGTACACATTTGAGAATTTTGTATAAGGTTGACATTAAAAATATGTAAAAACAAAAAGAAATGAATAAAGGAATGGTTTTAATAGCCGAGATTTACTCGACGAAGGTGTTACGACATCTTTTGCAAAAAGCGATTTTACATGAAATATCGTATACAAAATAAGAACAAATTGTTAAAATACCAGTGTTTACAAAATGAAGAATATGCTGACTGGTTTAATATGAAAATGTATTTTCCAAGAATAAGGACCTGTGCGGGAATATGATGATATGATAGTAATCTCGATTCTGTAATGCCTTGCTGAGGAACAAGCCTGCACAAATGACTTGCTTATAGTGATCAAATGCATGTGTTGTACATTAGGTCACTCCCTCCATCAAACCGACGTTGCATGAACAATTAAACGGTGTGCTACAAGTCAGGTGTCGAAGTGATCGCTGAGCAACGTGAGATGCTGTGTTTCGCTCAAGAACTCAACGTCCCGCCCTGTCCAGGAACTGAAACCACAATCTCCCGATCGTGAGTGCAACACCCTAACCACCGGGCCATAGGAATATGATATTAACAAAGGATATATTCGTTACGCACACCCACAGACACGCACGCGCGCCATCAGCCGAGAGCCAAGTACCGTCCATGTTTTTAGGATTTGACTTGGCAAGACTTTCCAGTTCCCTGTTTTGCTCGGCCAGCTCCTCTTTCCAGTTTATTCTTTGATGTCGTCAGTCCATAAAGGACTTTGATGGCCTCTTACCCTCTTTCTCTATACGCTTCCTAATATATTCCTTTACTACCCACAAGGGGCTAAACACAGAGGGGACAAACAAGGACAGACAAACAGCTTAAGTCGATTACATCGACCCCAGTGCGTAACTGGTACTTAATTTATCAACCCTGAAAGGATGAAAGGCAAAGTCGACCTCGGCGGAATTTGAACCCAGAACGTAGCGACAGAAAAAATACGGCTACACATTTCGCCCGGTGTGCTATCGTTTCTGCCAGCTCGCCGCCTTAACCCAGCTCGCCAGGAAGGTCATGAGCAGTGACACGTGCAACATCGTTTGTGTGTGTGTGTGTGTGTGTGTGTGTGTATGAACAAACGAAAGGATGTAGCACTCAGTACATAACTGCAGTTGTGTTTATCAACAAGTTGGTTTAGCTTCTTATGGTCCTCAAACTTTTGTCTTCATACGTCCGGGTAACTTGTCTCTTTTCACGTTCACAAAATTTTCAGTTACAGGAGGAGCTGTCTATTTCTTTGTGTGTATGCGTGCGTGCGTGTGTGTGTGTGTGGTGTGTGTGTGTGTATGAACAAACGAAAGGATGTAGCACTCAGTACATAACTGCAGTTGTGTTTATCAACAAGTTGGTTTAGCTTCTTATGGTCCTCAAACTTTTGTCTTCATACGTCCGGGTAACTTGTCTCTTTTCACGTTCACAAAATTTTCAGTTACAGGAGGAGCTGTCTATTTCTTTGTGTGTATGCGTGCGTGCGTGTGTGTGTGTGTGTGTCTGCATGCAAACGATCATACATAATACATACACACACACATATCCACTATATGCAACAGAAATAGTGTTGAATCAAAATAGCCATTTGTGCATCATACTTAATGTTAATACATCTTAATAGGCGGCTTTTCTGCGGTGTCCGTCCTGGGATAATATCTCATATGAACGTGATGTGTTTAAAGGCAAAATATATCGCAGGCAGACGAAACTCGTCTTAGCAGCGGCAGGTGACATTGCTAGATGTATTTCGGTCTCATGGGCTTTGTCTGTAGCGTATACATACATACATACATACATACATATCTATCTATCTATCTCTCTACAAAAAAACCCCAAAACTGGGAAATTCAGACTTTCCTGGTGACCCAGTCTAGTATATATATATATATATATAAAACTTAGAATAACTTAGAAAGGTTTTGGCCAGTATTGGTCCAGGCCATGTCTAACTTAATAGCACCACCTGGCGAAGTCTTTCAGTTCAGGATTTGGGCACCAAGGCCCATTCGAGCAGAGAGTTATTGTTTGCGGAGACATATCCGGGTGTGGGTGGTTGTCCGGTACTGTTGAAGGAATTTGTCCAAAGACTTCTTGAATTTTGTGTGGTCAGTTTCTTTTTTGACGTGTCCTGGTGTAATGTTGAAGAGAGCGGGTCCAATTGAGGTGAAATAGTTGTGCCGTATTGTCGTTATGTGATGCGATTTAGATTTTTGTTGTGGACGGATGGCACGTGGTCCAAGCCTTGGATGCATTTGAAGGTGATGCCAACATCATTCGGACAGTGCTGATGGAATATTTTCCACATCATACAGATAATGTAGCGTTCACGGCGTCGTTGGAGTGAATACAATTTCAGCTTCTCTAGTCTACCCCAGTAGTCAAGGTCTGACATGCCATCTATCTTTTTTGTGATTGACCTTTGGGGAGCTTCAATTCTCATAATATTTTGTTTTGTGTAGGGAGACCACAGTGGACAGCAGTATTCAAGGTGGGGTCGGGCAAAAGTGGAGAAGAGAAGGATAATAGCGTGGGAATCTCTCGACTGGAAGGTTCTGAGAATCCAGGAACACATTCTGCGGGCCATGTCAACTTTGCTGCTTATATGTGTAGCCCAGCTTATGTTGTTGTCCACTGTTACTCCCAAGTCCCTGATGTTGTTGGATGCCATGAGAATTTCTCCAGAAGGAAGAGAGTATGGGAGTTTCAGAGCGTCCTCCCTTCCAAAGTGGATCAGTTCGAATTTGTCTTCATTTAGCAACATGTTATTCTTTTCCGCCCATTGGACAACAGCTAGTAGGTCTGACTGAAGGTTTATTCGGTCATCCACGCCATTGATGACCTTCTGGAGCTTGGAATCATCAGCGAAGGTTCTGATGTTACTGTGTTTGATGGTGTCAGTAATATCATTTATGTTGATGATGAAGAGAAGTGGGCCCAACACAGTGCCTTGTGGGACACCACTGCTGACTTTGGCTGGGCTGGATTTGACTCCTTCGACTACAACATGTTGGGTTCTGTTAGACAGGAAGCATTTGATCCACTGCAGCAGCTTTCCAGTGACACCAATATTGGACAGCTTTCTCAGAAAGATCTTATGATCAACCCTGTCAAAGGCCTTGCTGAAATCAAGGTAGATGACATCAGTGTTGGAACCTTCTCCCAAGGCTCTCAAAATGTCATCAAAATTATGTAGTAGCTGCGTCAGGCAATTTCTCCCATTACGGAATCCATGCTGGTTGGGGTTCAGCATATTATGACTCTCAAGGAAGTGAGTCATACGCGATCTCAGCACCCTCTCAAATACCTTGATGATATATATATACATATATATATATATATACATATATATATACATACACACACACACACACACACACACACATATATATATATATGTATATATATATATATACACGCGCGCGCGCGCACACACACACACACTCATAGTGGACCACAATTTGCTACCAAAAAGGGTAGGTCGACTTATACATCAAAACAACTTTAGAGGACAAAAAATTACATGAAAATGCCGCAAGATTTGAAAGATAGTATCGATGTCTGAATGCTTACACCATATGATTTCACGTTGACTTGTTCGCTGGAAAATAGGATAAGCAAGGAAATAATAGCTACGTGACATGCTTAAACCTAAGCCGACCCTCATATTACAAGGACATTCATAGAATATGAGAAGACGGACATAAACTGTGTTTTTATATGTTATAAAACTATAAACAGTTAGTTGCTAGCAATGAAACTGGAGAAGGGTCGCCAGAATCGGCAATATGATCACATGTTTCTGCAGTTGCTATTGTTTAACAAAAACAAGATATGAATATGTAAAGTCAAATTCGGAGAGAGTAGTGTCGTGTTCTGTGGATTAGCGTTGGAAGGGAACATAAATTTAATTGAAATTTATTTAAAAGTTGGTGTTAATGCTGATTGGTGTTATGAGGATCAGAATATCTATTGTCTACACCTCTGGAAAATAAATGCATTATCATCATCATCATCATCATCATCATCATCATCATCAGCAGCAGCAGCAGCAGCAACAACAACAACAACAACAACAACAACAACAACAACAGCAAGCTAACATTCTATCGACGTGAGAATAATAAATAGTAAACATATCTATAAATTTATTTTAGGGCCAAAAAGAAAAAAATGATGCTCGATCTTCCGTGGCTGGAGAGATCTCTAGGCATACATACATACATGCATGCACATATGCACTCATACATACATATGAATGTACACATACACACACACACACACACACACACATATATATATATATATATATATATATATATATATATATATATATATATACATACATACACATATAAACTATGGATGAGCTAGGCACTGCATGCTAGAAAGCTTTTACTCGAATGTTTTAAACACACACACACACACACGACGGTCTTTCACATAGTTTCCGTGAACCAAATTCACTTACAAGGCATTGTGGGCCCAGAGCTATTGTAGAAGCCGCATGCCCAAGGTGCCGTGCAGTAGGATCGAAGACGAAACTTCGTGGTTGCAAAGCGAGCTCCTTAATCACCCAGCCATGCCCGAGCCCCGTATAAATTTTCTAAAAAAAATAAAACTGGCAGTGATTTGAGGGAGATTCACTGCATTTTTTAGCAGATCGAGTGGCTGCCTAAAAGTTCTTTTCATTGTCTCGTGATACCTTATTTCCGGCATACGAGGGAGATCGACTTACTGTTATCTCTTCGGGGTTTTGAATATCTCATCGCCAATAATGCTACGACGACGTTGGGGTGTGCACAAGGGTGTGGGAATAGTATTACTCAGCTCTATATTTGGATATGGTTATCTAGAATAACCTATCACAGAAGTAATATGTTCACAGCGAAGGTGCTCCGTACTACGCCAAACGTAGATACGATATTAAACTAACAAAATAATCCAATACAGAGGACGGTCAACGCTGTCAACTCCTCTCTTTATTTAGGCATAAAGCCCCCAACATAGAATGGACATTACAAGGACAGGCAACAGAAAACGTGGGGGACATATAACGGATGATGTTTGTGAAATGAGAGATTAAATGAAAAGATGGAATGACTTACGAGCCCACCCCAAGCTCGCCGTTCCATTTTACTATTTTTTTTTCTATGCAGTCTCTCATCATTTTATTATTCGTCCGTTATGTGTTCAATTAGATCCTCTCTCCCGATCACATCGGGCAGTTTCTCATAACGAACATATATTTACGAAAGAATAATTAATCCAGTGAATGATTCATGCAGTCTTTCTACCTTTTCTCTCTCCAACAACACCGCTTTATTTCATTGAAATGCGCATGTCCACTTTTGGTCATGTGGGTTGGGTCAGGATCCTTCCGCAGCACTTATACACCAAGATGACTTTTGAGAACCAAAATTTCTATGCAAAACGTAGCAGGATTCGGAAAGATCGCGGCGATGTTTGAATGTTTGCGTTGAATGTTTACACTTAATACTAGGTTGACTTGTACGCCGAAAAATACGGTAATTTGGTATTACTGGCGAATGCTGTGGAGAAGTTATGAAAGCAATATAGCTTTAATTGCCAATTGAAACCTATTTACAACACTTATGCTAATTATATCATGTTTTAGAAAATACATGAACGTTAATTGCATTTCTCGGCTTTTGTGCCATTTGCTTCTTCGTGGTTACTCGACCTGGTAGAAATAGTCGCTAAATTCCTTCAAATTTCACTCGGTATAATGTAGTAGGAAATATGCAAAAGACAGAGCAGTTGCTGTGGAAACGTCTTTGATCATCTCTCTGTCCACTCAGTGCCGAGATGCAACTTAACAACAACAACAACAACTACAACGACGATGCCTGTGGTGCGACGATGACGACGACGATGGTGTAGAAGAAAGCAATGTTGACAATATTCTTGCAGGGTAAGAGTAATGCATGTATGTTACCATTTAGATCCCGGTCAACTCTGACCTGGCAGGCCTGTGAACAAAGCCATTCCAGCCGTGATTACAACGTCATACTCTCAGGCACAGAGAACCGAGGAACATATTATCCACCGTATTCTTATTTTCGAAGACGATTGGATGTGAATTTGTGGGATATTTAGCTACTATCTCGGGAATACCTTGCGAGCATGTAGAATCTTTCTTAATGTTTCGTCCAGGCTGCTATGTCTAGCAAAGCGAGCAACCGTATAGAGGTTCCACTCTCATGTATTGTGCAATATGGTGCAAATTACTTCCAAAAAGAATTGAAACTGGTTGCGGCTGGGCAAAACCCTGACCACTTGTTTTTTAAACAAAATATTGAATTTTGACAATATTAGTTGCTTTTGATTGGGACCAATTGCACATAAGGAAATGGGCCGTGTGGCTGCTCATGCCGTTTTTGTTATTGTTAGGCTGTCTTTTGTTTTTATTTGTGTTATCTTTTTCACCATATTATTGTTACATGGACAGTGGAATTCCACAACAGATGGTTCTATTTTGTGGTCCCAAATAATAATATCAAGTCACTTGTACTTTAATATATTTGTTATTATTTTGAGTCCCACTTATATTTTTTGATCTATCAGTTTCAATGTATTCGTCCTTTAATTGGTTTTTGTTGTTTTTTAATTCCTGTTTCGTTACAGATTGGTCTTGCTTCCACATCATACCTCGCAGAGGAAAGAAGCATTATCTCGAAGACTTTTTTTCGCATTTGGCAATAGTGTATTCTGTTTGCATTGCGTAGCCTAATATTATTTTCTCATTTATGCATTTTGTCTTTCATGCAGAATCTACTGTCTTGGAATCTCTCGCACCTGGATTATATGAAGGTAACCTTCAAGGTGAGATATAAAATTGTCGGTGCATGTTTTAAGACTTTTAACTTACTTTAATCCCTATACAGACTGTATTTTTCGTGTCAAGTACACAGGTACCATATTCTTAGTGATTATTGTCAGTTTTTATTTCATATTTCTCTTCAAGCCCTATAGCTAAGCTAATGATGTTTTCTCTTCATATCTGTTAGCTTGAGCAAGATAGCTGCTGAGCTCTTTTCTCTGTTGAAAAAATCACCTCAGTATTACTATGTTCCGTTTCAAATGACGTTATTGTAGACGGAAGCCTCAACCACCCATTTTTGCCCGACAGATATAATAATGTCAACATTCAGTGACGCTGAGCAGCTTTCAAGTTTTTAAAGTCCATTTTGCTTGTGATCACTTCAGAAAGAATCAAATAGTGTGAGCGATATTTGTGAGAGCTGTGATAACCATATTTCTTTTTACTATCTTGAGTTATTAACTTGTAACAAGGATGAAAGGTCTCTGGAACACTTGATGGGTGCAGGTCTTATCCCGTTACATTAGATTATTTGTCGAAAGGAAACCAAGACTTCGAATATCTTCAACAGCAATAAATAATAATTATTTCTCTGGATTCGCAATACTATATATACATATATTTCCATCAGGGCGAACCGGTAGCCATGGGCCATGAAACTAGGTCACATTAATTAACTTGTGTGAGCCAAATGCTGTCTCGTTCCAGCGTAGAAGGGCTTCTCTGCGTGTTGGCTTGCTTGGGAGAATCGTGTGGACGTGCGTCCATCCAATTCGACTGCAGATTCGAAAAGAAAGATCCAGCGGGAAATCTTGCTGTTGGTAGTTCTCTGCGCATGCGCATGAGGGAACTTCCAGCGGCCTACCAGAAGAAATCCAACTCTGCACATGCGCGCTGAAGACTCCCAAAATGGCGTCACTACAAACTTCTTGTCTTCACTTTCTTATGGATTCATTACACCTGATAATCTGAGCTTGTCCAAGGTAATTGTCCAAGGTAACTGTAGTCCTCCTTTGACTGTCCCATAGGCCGTTCATTAAAAAAAAAAATTATGAAGTACAATTTTCTCTCCGAATGCATATTTAGATTTCATGAAATTTCATTCTAATTTTTGTGGAATATTGGATAATAAGATCCACAGGTATCTCTTATAATTATTTGAATTCTTCATTTAAAGGAGGAAGTGGTTTCTAACAAAGAAACAAAAACTCTGTTGATGGAATTCAGAAAACGATAACGGCAAAGAATTACATCTTAAATTTTAGAATCGTTTTTCACGTTTTTATATATTCTGTTTACTGTTCCTACATGTCAAGTGTCTGTCAACTGTCCACTTTCATTGCTTAAAAGTTCCAGCTTTTCCAGATTGCCACTTGGACAGCTGCATACTTATACAAATGTAAACATACAATCTGCGCTGAGAAACTGTAGGTTTTGAAGTAGTTGTCCATAATTATTATCTGTTTCACTGATTTTGAAAGAAATGTTCAAATCTTCAGGGCAGCTGACCTCTATAACTGTCTTAAATGTCCATTTCAAATGACCTGTCATGACTGTATTTAGTGTAAGTTTTAAAGGCATATATATATATATATATATATATACATTGTATATATATATATGCATGCTTGTATGTATGCATGTATGTATGTTGTTGAGTATTTATGTATGTACTCAACAACAAATATTTTCTGTGTATATATGTATGTATGCATGCATGCGTATATGTATGTATGCATGTATGTATGTATGTATGTAACAACAAATATTTTCTGTATTTCTATATCTATTCCAATGTTGCCTTTCCTACGAATCGCATTGTATATAGTTTTTGTAATAACATCACACTGCATTATATGCATTTCCTCAGTAGCAGCTATTTCAAAATGGTCAGCTGCTAATTCCATTTACAGATATTTTACAGATATGTGTCATAATCGACATTTAGGTGTTTCTTCTTTGCTCTCCGGTTTAGGCGCTAATTGTCTTCTTTGTTCAATAGATATTTTGTAGATGTCATCTTGGGTTGCAAAAGCGTAGTCTTTAAAATGTGACATGATTCAATGATCATGAGCCCGATCTAAACTACACTGCCTCTTGATATTGTATCAAATTGTTTACAGTTTTAGCACACGGGCAACGATTTCGAGGGAGGACGCAAGTCAATTACATCGACTCCCATTACTTGACTGATACTTATTTTACCGACCCCGAACAGATGACAGGCAAAATCGAGTTTCAGCGGAACATAAGAAACGACGCTAAGTATTCTGTCTGACGTGCTAACGATTCTGTCAGCTCACTGCTTTACTTTCATTTAATATTGATTTCAAATTTTGGCACAAGGCCAGCAAGTTCAGGGAGCATTTAAATCGATTACATCGACTCCAGTGCATAACTGGTATTTATTTTATCGACTCCGAAAGGATGAAAGGCAAAGCTGACCTGGATGGAATTTGAACTCAGAACGTAAAGACGGACGAATATGCCGCTAAAGATTCTGCCATCTCGCCGCCTTCTACTTCCATTTAGTATTATTATTATATTTAAGGCAGCAAGCTGGCAGAATCGTTAGCACGTCCGTCCTTACGTTATGAGTTCAAATTTCGCTGAGGTCGACTTTGCCTTTCATCCTTTCGGGGTCGATAAATTAAGTACCAGTGAAACACTGGGGTCGATGTAATCAACTAGCCCCTCTCCTCAAGCCTCAGGCCTTGTGCCCTTAGCAAACAGGATTGTTATTATCTTTAAGGCGGCGAGCTGGCAGAATCGTTAGAGGCATTTCGTTCGTCTTTGCGTTTTGAGTTCAAATTCCGCCAAGGACGACTTTACTTTCATCCTTTTGGGGTCAATAAAAACCAGTACCAATTGAGCACTGACATCAGTGTAATCGACTTAACCCCTACCGCAAAATTACTGGCCTTCTGCCAAAATTTGAAGCCAATATTGTCATTTTCAAGTCTGCGAAAAATAAATACTCATGTAAAATGTAACAATTCTAAGCATATAGAATATTTGCCTTCCAGGTCTTTGTAGAGATAAGCTAGTCCAGCGGTTGCGGGGGCGCAAGGAACACAATCGAAGACAGAACTTCTTGATGAGTTCGTTTCTCAGTTTTGAG
>NC_042998.1:1710420-1722920 GCF_006345805.1 Octopus sinensis | reverse complement strand
GTTATTCTGATAATTGTAGTTATTAGATATGGAATTATTGGGGTTACTAGGTATATCAGAAGGAGTTTTTTTTTTTATAATAGAATTGGTCTAGTTTGTTATTGTTAAATGAAGAGATGATCCTAAATAGGTTTGGAGATACTGAAAATCCAAATCTGATCATTTTGTTATTACATATTTTTGCATATTTAAAGTTTTTAAAGTTTTTTTAATAATACTTCTAATGGATTTAATAAAATTAGATTTTAGATGTTTTGCAAACGGAACTATGATCCAAATGATGTTATTGTTGTTTTCTTTATTATCGTAATGGTTTATATTTTGTGAGTCATCTATTCTTACATATGGTATAGGTTTCTTTTTTCTATATTATTCCTAAATTTATTAATATGATTTTTGCGATTATATATATTATTAGGATTAAATGTAGTGGGATAAGTTTGACTTTTTAAGTGTGTTGGTTTAATGTTCTTATTTCTATCTATAATTAATTGTTTTGTGCATTTATTGTCCATATACTTGGGTTTAATTACATTATTAACAGTGTAGTTGGGGATTTGTGACTCGGTAAAATTTATGTTATTTGTTCTTTTAGTGAAGTTATGGTTGTGGTGTTCTTATTGATAGTGTTTATTAATAATAAACACAATGTTGATTGTGTCTATTGCTAATGTATTGCTGATGATTATTATTATTCAGAGAATTTAATTGTTTGTCGGGGTTTTCTAATTCACCAGTTGATTTAGGTTCATTAATATGGTTGGTGTTGTTCTTATCTAGATAATTATTGGAATAATTAGAATAGGTGCTATTGTTTTTGTTGTACTTAATTCGATATTTGTATCCTGCCTTCTTAAGTGCTAGATTATAGTAGTGTTTATGTTTGTTAAAAATTTCTTCATTGGATGATAAGTTAATTCTACTTTCTATGTTAGAGGTTAGATTTTTTTATAATATTATAAGGATGGTTACTTTGTACATGTATGTATGCGATGTTATTGTTAGGTTTATGGTAAGGTCGATAATATGAGGTATCAAGGTTAAACTTAACGTCTAGGAAGTTCACTGAGTTGCTATCTTTTTCAATGGTGATGATTAGTCATTGGGTTTTGAAGAAATTATGTAATATTATTTTTGTATAGTGCAAGTTTCCTGTTGGAGGTATTTCTAAGTAAGAATACTGCATCGTCACGGTAAAGGCCACCTTCCAATTCAGGGAATTCTTCTTTCAGTAAATGTAAAAGGTAAATTCCAACTAAGTCGGTCACTTCAGCGGAGTCTTGCGCGTCCATGGGGATATTGAAACAATCTGGAGTAACCTTCCTAGTCCAATTGATGAGAGATTATAGTTTTTCTAGCTTCAATTCTTATTTTGATTTCATTCATTGATATTTTAGTCCTATTCTTTATAATTAAATTAATTTCTAATTTTTTTACCATGTTATTTACATGCTAATATTATCGTTTGAAACAATCGTATGCATAGATTAAATTCTTTTAAAACTTTTAACATCTTTTCTTCTACATCTTTAATTTTTTGTTGAGTTTCTATGGGATATATGTTCTATAAGTGCTCATAACACACCTTATACTCGTAGCATTTTCATATTCTGAAAATTCTTACAACAGTAAGCTACCAATGTAATATGAAGAATTCTTTATTAGAAATCGACCTTTGGAACCCTACAAAGTAAAAAATGAAATAGAACTCAACCTTTCCCCATATATATATATATATATATATATATATATATATATATATAGTAAACAAACAGGGTGTGTGTTGCACTATATGGCTGTATCAATGATTGAACAGACAGAACACAACAAGGAGAAAAAGTTAGACGAAAGCAGTGTAAACAGGAAGCGAAGCGAAAACTTAACAGTCGGGGAATGTAGACAAGGACACGATACACGGAATATTCGCTGCTGAATTTGCCTCATCAGTCAATGACCAAGAAATCATTGTGGTTTCGCACAATTATCATTGAGACCACACAAAGTTGGTGGTGCCAGTGCTGTTATTAAGCTACTGGGAAAAAAGCCAGCGAATGTATACTGAGAGAAACTTCATTGTCAAAAATATTTCTTGAATATTTATTGTGCGAACTGACTCTAACTCTTCCCACTTCTACTTTTTACTCTATCACTTTCTCTACTCTTACTCTCTCTTTCCACCCTTGCTTACCCCCCATGTATCTTTCTCTTCCCTCTCTTTCCCTCTGTTTCTCCACTCCCACTGCTCTTTCCTCCCCTCTCTCTGTATCCCAGTCTTTCCTTCTCTATATACTTCCCCTGCCCTACCACGTGACCGGTGTCTAGTGAAGGCGGTGTCGTTCTTTTTCGCGCTACCTTTGGCCGGACTGGTCGCATTGGTCTGTGATCCTGCTACGTCCTTTAGGACTTACCCCATCTCACCCTGCGCCACCGCACGTAGTTCGTTCACCCATACACATGTCCACACACACACATTCCCACTCCGTCTACGTACATATACTAACACACACACGCACCCAGTTACTGCCACACACACACACACATACCACTACCACCACACGCTACCATATACACACACGCAATCACACACACCCACGCATACACACATATACCAACCTTTCTTTACACTCTCCTGTGTTAGAAAGCACTTTCTCTTTGTTCATCTACTTCCGGTCATTCCAAAACGTGACTCCATGTGAATTGTTGGCGATTTTTTCTTCCGTCTTTCTTTTCTTTTGGACTTTCCTCTGTCTCCTGTTTCTGAAGAAGAGCTTTGCTCGAAACGTAAAACACCCTTTCTTTCCTTCACTGAGCGTCTGCTAATACTTTGCATGTACCACGCCCTTGCGTTGCTTTATTTTTTTCTCCGTTTTTTATTAACTATGTTTACATTCACACATAAACACACACACACACAACACACACACACACACACCACACCACACACACACACACGTGTATTTGTGTTTCTGCGCGCTTTTTTATGTGCATGTAGAATACTAGATGTATGATAAAAGTCTCTGAAAATGAAATTAACTTTCCTGGCTCGGCTACCAACAACTTCTGCTTAGGCATTTTTTTCATCTGCTGACTCCTCGGCTTTACGCATGATTTGATTATTTTAAATATATCTATAATACTTAATCCAGGCACATACATACACACACACAGACACATAACAAACATAAATATAAATATGTTTTTGGTTTCTTTTGATCAAATCTATTGTACTTCATTCTATTTGCATTAAGTAACCCAGTCACGTCAAGTATTTTAATTATAATCCTGTATTCTCTTCAAAAGGTGTTGAATAACAAAAGAATCCACACACTCACACACACACACACACACGCACACACACACACACACACACAAAGCAAACAAACAAATTTTATTTACATAGTTTTACATAGATTTCAATTACCTTCCAAATTTTTCAATTACGTGCAACTCAAATTTCTTTCCAACACATGGTTTTTACTTAATCCTATATTATTCGATTTATCCTTTGCACGCACACACACACACACACACACACACACACACACACACACACACACACACACACACACACACACACACACACACACACTAACATGTATGTAAATATGAACAAAAATTTATTTGTATATATACAGAGGAGAAGTGAAATCCTCTCGAGACTCTTCTGAAATGTGATCAAATAGTGTAGGGGTTCTGAACCGGGCGCAATATGATCCCTTGGGGGTCCATATAACATCTTGCAGAGTTCACACAAATAAAATAATAAGCTGAGTTTGTAGTAGTATTTTGCTTGAGATGTATTGGGTTGTCCGGAAAGTTCGTGCCGATTTTTAAAGGAAAGAAAAAGGTCAATAAATACTTGCCATTACATTTTTAATCAACCAAATACGAACCATTTTGTTGCACAATGCGTCTCCATCTTTCCTTTAACTTGAAAATACCCTCTTCCCAGAATTGAGGGGGTTTCGTGGCAAAGAATTCATCAAGGTATCTTTTTACGTCATCCAAGGAACTAAAATTTTTACCATTAAGACTATTCTGCAGATACTCGAATAATTGTAAATCCAAAGGAGCAATGTCTGGTGAATATGGAGGGTGGAGTAACACATACCAACCGAGCTGCAGCAATTTTGTCTGGTTCCCAAAGCATCAAGTGCCGAAAATGAACTTTCTTATCTTCCATTTTAAAGGTATACAGAATTAACACAGGTTATAGGAACATAAACCTTCTTCCACAAAAAGCTAGCTTAAACTGTGCTCTGAATGGAGGTGTAGTCAAATCCTATTTCATGGACTCAGCCATGTTCTAAAATAAGTCGAAAGGTAAGCTGCTATAAATCGGCAAGAACTTTCCGAACAACCCAATCTTTATTGCAAGAAACAGCCAGGTCTCTTTCTCTGACGTTTTACATAGTTCAGCCTATGCAAGTGAATATGTGATGAAAAAATAGGTATTTTGAAAGAAAAATCCATAAAACTAGTTTCTAAACATTGGAATGCTAGGTGGGGCACCAGTATAAAATGGTAATCAAACGAGTCCACGGACAAGAAATGGCTGAGAGCCACTGAAATGGTGGAAACAGCGTTGCTTGTTTGACTGCAGGGAGTTTGGATGTTGAGGGTGATGGATGTGAAATAGGAGCGGGCGTCGGGGGGGGGGGGTAGGCTTAAAGAAAGCTTCTAACTTTAGTTGTTTGTTAATTATGATCGCTATTTATCCCCACTCTAGGGGCAAACCATGCGTTATGAT
This sequence comes from Octopus sinensis, assembly GCF_006345805.1. Taxonomy (NCBI): domain Eukaryota; kingdom Metazoa; phylum Mollusca; class Cephalopoda; order Octopoda; family Octopodidae; genus Octopus; species Octopus sinensis. Next base: position 1,718,170 of record NC_042998.1, on the reverse strand, counting down.
CGCACTGACCCGTCGAAAATGTTGATAGCAAGGGATAATACATGGGTCAGAAGATGTCCCTTTGTAGTAGAGTCGCTGCTATAATCGGTTTTAGCGATTCCACTTCAGAATATCTGAAGAAGGAATTTTATTCCGAAATATCATATCAGACTATGGATGACTAAATTACAACAGGTATACTCAGCCCATTGTCTGTATTATAGTGCGTTGGTGTACCATTCAAAACGTTTTTAATCTTGGTTGGGAATGTGGTTGGGAATTAAGCTTCTTACCACGCAGCCACGCCTGCGCCTTCAAATATCTTCATAATATCTTTAAGAGAGATTTCCAAGAGCTTTACCCTTTCATTGCAAAATTAAATATTATTACGTTTATGAAGTTGTGTTGCAAGATTCCTGATGTAAAACCGCGTGTTGGAAACAGATATTGTTGTATTTCGGGATGGTCATATTTTTTTTGTTCTGGAAGAACAGAATGGACTAACCAGAGCAGGAGCACACACGAGGACGGAAAGTGTCGCTGAAGAGGTCACAGATGTGTGACGAAAGATTTCCGAACAATGGACATGAGTTAAAATAAGGACAGTAATAAACGAGTGAAGAACGAATATACAGTGCGTGTGTTTATTTGGCAAAAAAAACCCAACAAAACAAAACAAACAAAATACAGTACTAAATACAATATTAAATTTTATTGTTATTTCAGTAATGATGTTAATTATCTCTCAAAAAACAAAAAACAAAAACCAATTGGTATTTTCTCCATGTTGCCTTACTAAACTTATATCTCAAAAGAAAGTAGTTTTAAACATGACATTTCGCAACAACAGATAGACTGGTCTATAGACTGGTCTATAAAACTGCTTTCGCATTGAAAGTGTTAAATTGGAAGACGCTCTTACTTTGTCGCTTGAGATACTAGAAATAGCAGCAAAATCTCTTTTGAATGACAACCTACCATCCCAAAAGAGGAGGACACATTGGATAATTTTCGCTTAGTGACCCTAAAGTAGCAGATGAGCACATCTGAAACATCCTTGGTTTTTCTCGATCAGAGTTGGCCTGGACCATGGTTAAACAATTATACCATGATTACCAACTGCAACAACGCCCGTCTCTGTTTTCTTTTAGCTTTCTTTCAAGGTGATCTTTGTTTATAGCTTACATTTTTCACTTTATCAACTGCTGTAATTTTGCTTGGAGGTCAAGGAAAAAACATTCTTTGGCAGTGTTCAACGTTCAGTTTGTTTTTCATTGAGGATGTTGCGTTTGTTTTTTTGGAATTTATTCAGTGTTGTTGTTTAACATATTCGTATACAACACAAAAATGGACAACAGAAGAACAGCTGGTAACAGCTTTTTGAAGCTGGTGTAGTTTCTGCTTGGGGCTAAGCATCATTGTCATTTCACCCATACATACATACATACGTGGAGGCGCAATGGCCCAGTGGTTAGGGCAGCGGACTCGCAGTCGTAGTATCGCGGTTTCGATTCCCACTCGTTGTGGGCGAAAACACCTAAACATTCAGTCAACATCATTGTGTTTGGAGTGATCACTAGTGATGGCGACGTTATGCCTCCATTCATCTTCCCACACGACCTCAGACTCAACATGGTGGCCTACATCAAGTGTCTGGAGGAGGTAGTGCTGCTCTGGGTCAAGAGGGTGGCTGCTGGAAGAGCCTATATCTGGCAACAGGACTCTGTACCATTCTACACAAGCAGGAGAACTCAGTCATGGCTGTCAGACAATTTCTGCGACCACATTATTCCTAACATCTGGTCACCTAACTCTCCAGACTGCAACCCCCGTGATTATTATGTGTGGGGCGCAGTTGAGCGAGAAAGATGACTGAAGGCAAGGATTATGGCCGCATTGACCAACTTAAACAAGGAGACTGTCCAGAAGAGTTGCAGGAGATTCTGAAGTCATCTGGAGGTCGTGGTTGAAGCCAAATGGCGATTCTACTGAATAAATTTACTCTTTAATATTTCAAGATATTTTTATGTAATTTTGGTAAATATATCTGTTAAAATGAAACGTCTGTGTTATTTTCATTTGCCATTGTACGAACCGTGTTGATCTATGCTTAACAAACACATCTTCGACAAAAATTTGTTTCTTTCGATTAAGAATATTTATTGGACGAGAGGGAAATGAGAAATGTGACACTCATACTTTTCTTCATTAATATTAGCAGAGTAAGAAAATATGATTTAAAAACAGTAAATGAAACCAAGTAACGATCTTTGGTTCCGGAAGTTTACTTTTTGTTCAACGGTGTTTGTCCTGTAAATTGATAAAAGGGTTTCGAAAGAACTGATAAATGTCTGCTGAAACAAAAGAAGGACACAAAGGAAGTGAAAGAGAGAGAGTGAGAGAGAGAGACTGTAGATACTTAAATCAGTAGAGATTTGCACACTGCAAATATTGGATGTCAATTTCAATTTTGAAGACAAGTAAAACAATTCCGGTCAATTTCTTTAATAACCACGAGGTTGAGAAAAAGAGGGGACGATACGAGGACAGGCAAAACAAACATTGGGGTTAGGGGATCGAATGAGACGAAACGTATGAATAAACAAACAATTGAAATATAAACAATTAAATGAGAATGAGTGATTAACAAAGAATGAAGCGGAGGACGCGGTCGACCCCACAAACCACAGACTCACACCGAAGACTTTGCTTTCTCCTTTTTATAGTCTCGTTTAAACAGGTTCTTTCACTCGCAACATACTTGCTATAGAGTCAGTGGTAAAGCAGTAGAATGAGAGAGAGAGAGGGAGAGAGAGAGAGAGAGAGGGAGAGAGAGAGAGAGAGAGAGAGAGAGAGAGAGAGAGGTGAAAACTTCGTTGTGGACGGACACTGTCTGTCATCCTCTCTCTTCAGGCATGTGTTTGTATATGTGTGTGCATGTATGTATATGTTTGTATGTATATAATTGTGCGCTGGATCTCTCTTGGCATATCAGCAAACCACAAAATCGCACCACTACCCCCCTAACCCATCATATATATATGTTTTTTTCTTCTTCTTTATGCCTTTAACCCTCCAACGCGCAGTATAGGCAGTTGAATTCCATGTCGCATAATTTTTGGCTTCTGTACTTATACTCTGCCATGAATGTCCCCCTTTCTCTTGTTCCTTTTGTGTTGACCTCCGCCACGAGTTCTTAGGCCTACCTCTTTTTCTATATCCAACCGGTTTCCACTTTAAAGCACTTTTCGCTACATTTGGTGTGTCTTTTCTAATTGTGCTACCAATCCACTTCCACTTTTTCCTAAATATTTGCTCTCTAATCGAAACTTCATTTCTTCTTTGCCATAGCTCCATATTGCTTATGTGTTCGGGCCATCTAATTTTAAGTATACTACGCATGCATCTGTTGATGAATGATTGCATTTGATAGCGTAGATAGGGAAGGCTTATGGAAAATTATGCCGCACTATGGCATACTAGACAAGTACATATCTATAATAAGAGCAACTTACCAAGGAATGTCATGCCGAGTCTTGCATGGAAACGGAGCTACGGATAAATTCGAAGTAAAAACAGGAGTTCGACAGGGCTGTATACTTTCTCCCTTTTTATTTCTATTAGTTATAGATTGGATTATGAAGGAAACTATGATTGAAAGCCAATCAGGCATTGAATGGACGGATGCGGAAGCTGTAGAAGATCTCGACTTTGCAGATGATATAGTGCTACTTTCACAACATATAGCCAAATGCAAAATAAAACATATATATATATATTATATATATATATATGTATATATATATATATATATATATATATATGAATGTATGTATATATGTATGTATATATATGTATGTATATATATATATATATATATATATGAATGTATGTATATATATGTATATATATGTATGTATATATATATTATATATATATATATATATATATATATTATATATATTTATATATATATGAATGTATGTATGTAGATAAAATTTACTTGGATGTATGTATATGTGTGTCTGTGTTTGTCCCACCACCACCACTACCACCATTGCTTGACAACTGATGTTGGTTTGTTTACATCCCTGTAATTTAACTGTTTAGCAAGAGAGACATAGAATAAGCATAGGCTTACAGGAAATACGTCCAGGAGTCAATTTCTTCAACTAAAGGGTGGCACTCCAGCATGGCCATCGTCAAATGACTGCAACAAGTAAAAGAATAAAAGTATACTAGGAAATGTTCTGTACCACTAAACCAATAAGGTTCTTTGAATATGTACAATGTATTTTAAGGTGAAATAGTAATTCCGTTTACGTTTGTATAACAGATATTTTGGTTGGATATTTTGGTGTCACATTACTTTCTATATTCTGCAACTGTCACAATATCCTTTTGTAGGCCTGAAATTTTTTGGGGGAGGGGGCCAGTTGATTAAACCGATCCTAGTACACAACTCGTACTTAATTTATCGAGTCCCAAAGGACGAAAGGCAAAGTCAACTTTGGCAGAATTTGAACTCAGAACGTAAGGACAGGCGGTCATAATATGTAAACATTCCTCATGGCACCAGTACGCTGTTTACAGATGCTTTTAATGTTTTCCGTGAATTTTTCACGGGTCCAATCAGTAAATATAAATGTCCTGCAATGGCTTCTAAATTGCTCCGAAAGAAATTAAGATATGCAAGGCTGGATCTGAATGTTAATAATGTAGTAAAGCTGACAAAGAAAGGGAAAGGGAGAGAGAGAGAGAGAGAGAGAGAGAGAGAGTGAGAGATTTGGAGGAGAGGTGGAGAGTGAGTGAGAGGGGAGAAATGGGAGAGGTGGAGAGAGAGAGAGAGAGACACACACACACACACAGAAAGAGATAGTTGGAGGTGAGGAGGAGAGTGAGTGAGAGGAGAAAGAAACGGGAGAGGTGGAGAGAGTGAGTGAGAGAGAGAGACGCCAAGAATATTTCCTCGTGTAAAATATTGTTTTTCTTTGATATTTCTTTCTGTCGGTTGCCATAGGTTCAAGCAATTACGTAAAACTACAAAACCTGATAATTTTATTTGGCTTCTGTTCAGATATTTTATTTGATGTTCATAAAGCATCCGATAAGTCAGTGCCTCGTTTCCGTTTCGTTATTTTGCCTTTTTCTCGATTGACTCATTATGGATGTTTTTATTGCAAGCCTCGCGTTTGGAAACGAGAACAAGACAAAAAAGAAAAAGCAAACACAAACACAAACAAACAAACAGAAACAAACAAAAACACCCATCCACAGAAATAAAATAACGTTCACAAATCATTTTAAAAACAAGAAATCTTCCACTTACATTAATATAGACGTGTGAATCAACACACAAACATTTATTTTCTTATTTTCGAAATATCTTTGCAATCCTTGTCGGTAGAATGGCTTAATGATTTAGTAAATGAGTCTCGTGTTTCAGCAATGAATATTCCAGGTTTTGCAGACTCGCTGAATTATTGTGTGACTGAGTATTCTGTTGGCTTCCTTGACTCCTTTAACATAATCATCGGACATAAACAGCGTGATATAGTATGTATGTACAGAGCCTACAAGAAGTGGGGGTGGGTTTTTTGGCGGTATATCGTTCTGGGACACGGAGCTAAGGAGAGATCCGTGAATGTCCGACGATCTCATTATAAACTAGAAAAGAACTCGGAGAGCCGCAGACCTCCGCCAAACCAGCAGAAGCACCACCACCACCACCATCATATCACAATCACCACCACCACCACCAATATCATCAGCAGCAGCATTGTCATTGTTTCCACTTCAACCACATACACCGCCATCAACGTTATCATGACGGTTACCTTGACAGTCACTTTGACCACCACCACCAGTATAACCACTGCAATACCACCACCACCAGTATAACCACTGCAATACCACCACCACCAGTATAACCACTGCAATACCACCACCACCAGTATAACCACTGCAATACCACCACCACACAACTAACACTGTCATCAACACCACTATTACCACCGTCACCTCAGCATCACACATCACACCGCTCCTGTCACCATTATAACCACCGACACTATTTTATCCTCCTCCCATACTTATCTCGACCATCATCATCATCAACACTGTTTCTGCTTTCACCACAATCACCGTCAAAACTACGATCACCACAATCAGTTTCTTTACACACTTGAAAATCCATTATCCGATTCTCATGGGATGAGATTGTTGCAGATTTTTGATTTTTCTAATTTCGGAGTGCTTTATTGAAAAAAAAAATTGCATCTACAAAACGGAACAGTTTGAGGATAGAAACCAGCTCTAAACACAATAGCTTAAAGACATACTCTGAATGTAGTTCTATATAAATCTTTAATAATTTTTTTTATACTTAAGACCAGAAATGTTAAGATATCGGCCTGTAACCATGTTGTCAGGCTTTGATTAAAAGATTACAGCCTAGATTAGATTACTTAGATAAGTTTCGGTCGAAGTTGACTCAGGCCATGTCTGATTTAATAGCACCACCTGAAAGATTCACAGTCAACTCTGGGGAACCGTAGCCCATTCAAGCAGAGGGTTATAGTTTTCAGAGATATATCTGGGTGTGGCTGGTTTATCTGATATTTGTTGTGGGTAATCATATCTAGGGATCGTTTGAATGCCGAGAAGTCACTTTCCCCCTTTATGTGTGTCTGGCACTATGTTGAAGAGAGCAGGGCCAATTGAGGTGAAATAATTCTGTCATAGTGTTGTTATACGACACGAACATTTCTGTAGTGGACAGATGGCACGAGGGCCAAGCCTCGGACGAATTTTAAAGATGGGCAATGCTGATGGAATATTTTCCACATCATACAGATGATATAGAGCTCACAGGTGCGGTGGAGGGAGCAAAGCCTGAGCTTTTTGAGTAGATCCCAATAGTCAAGGCTTGTCATGTCATCCTCCGCAGACCTCAACCAAGCAACTCATTTTAAGATAGATATGCGAGTAAAATTACTAATAGAGAAACGAAAATAAACTTTGGAATCAGCAACGCCACCATAGGTTAGGTGCAAACGATGAACGTGTTTTCAAGGGAGATAATCAAAGAACATAACTAATATTTCATGAAAGTAAATATAACAGAAGAAAAATCCTTCAAGAATCCATAAAAATTCCCGGATCACTATCAAAATTTCATCATCTGTTCCTTGTGTGATTACGAACTTTTTCCTGCAAGTTTCATCAAATACCGTTCAAAACTTTTTGTGTTATTTTGTACACAGACGGACAGACGGACAGACCAACGCCAATGAAAACATAACCTCCTTCCTTGGTGGAGGTAATAAGTAAATAATAAATTCTTTCTAATTTTGGAACAAGGTCTGCAATTTTGATGGGAAGGGTTCAATCCCTTACATCGACCTCGGTACTAGAGTGGCTCTTATTTTATCGGCCCTCTTGAGATGAAAGGCAGAGTTGACCTTGGCAGAGTTTGAATGTTGAAAGGATGAAACAAAGCCAACCTCGGTGGCGTTTAAACTCAGAAAGTTGAGAGTCAGAACTAATACTGAAGGCAGTTTGTCTCTAAGATTCTACCGTTCACGGCCATCTTGTAATAATTGTTTTTAATATAAGCAGAAATTTTGGAGGAGAGGGCTAACCATTTCTATCGACCTTCATGATTGGTACTTTATTTTATCGACCACAGAAAGATGAAAGGCAAAGTTGATCTCAGTAGGATTTGAACTCACGAAGTTAAGAGCAAAAGCAAATACTTGGGAGTATTCTT
>NC_042998.1:1690420-1705420 GCF_006345805.1 Octopus sinensis | reverse complement strand
CAGCTCGACTGAAAAAAGTTAAGAATTCTACTCGTTAGAACAAAGACGAGCGAGATGTGTAGTAACAAATGTCTGGAAACTTTCGCATTAAAAACTATAACCTTCGAACAGGCGCCATTGCATAATGCCAAAAATCTCATACTCTCCGTCCAGATTTAGAACTGCAGTGGCATAGGGTCCAAAGGCCCATGGCTTTTCAATATGCTACCGAAAAAATAAAAACCAACCTCATAGTTCCGGGTTCAGTCCCACTGCGTGGCACCTTGGGCAAGTGTCTTCTACTATAGCCTCGGGCCGACCAAAGCCTTGTGAATGGATTTGGTAAATGGAAACTGAAAGAAGCCCGTCGTATATATGTATATATGTGTATGTGTGTTTGTGTGCCTGTGTTTGAACCCCAACATCGCTTAATAACCGATGCTGGTGTGTTTACGTCCCCGGAACTTAGCGGTTCGGCAAGAGGGACCGATAGAATAAGTACTAGGTTTGCAAAGAATAAGTCCTGGTTTCGATTTGTTCGACTAAAGGCGGTGCTCCAACATGGCCACAGTCAAATGACTGAAACAAATAAAAGTGTAAAAGTGTAAGTGTAAAGTGTGTCCCCAGGGTGCGGATACCGGCGCTTCCAAAAGGCAACTGGATTTTCTACTGTTAGGAATTTGCGGCAAGAAATTGAACTCTAGGCAACAATTTCGATCTCTCTCAGTCACCAAATAGCAATTGAAAAGGAAGATCACTAAAAGTGTTGCAGCACCAGTGACGGTGCCCCAGTATGGCCACAACTTATACTTACATACATACATACATACATACATACATACATACATACATACATACATACATACGTACATACATACGTATATATATATATATATATATATATGTATATATATATGTGTGTGTGTGTATGTGTGTGTACATGCATACATACATACATACATATATACACACATGCATGCATACATACATGCACACACATATATATACATACATACATACATGCGTATATATATATATATATATATATATATATGTGTGTGTGTGTGTATGTGTGTGTACATGCATACATACATACATACATACATACGTATATATATATATATGTGTATGTATGTGTGTGTACATGTATACATACATACATACATGCATGCATGCATACATACGTATATATATATGTGTGTATGTGTGTGTACATACATACACACATACATACATACATACATACACACATACATACATACATACATACATACATACATACACACATACATACATATACATACATACATACATACATACATACATACATAAGGACTAACTCGAAGCAACACTGAAGGCCGGTGGACTAAAGCCTAAATCGTTTGAAACCCAATCCCGAGATTGTACCAAGTGGCAGTGTTCCATCACAATTGGAACCAAAACTTCGAAGCTACCAGAAGAGAAAACGAAGAGATCAAACAGCAGGAGAGAAAGGGTCGGCAAAATCAACCTCGTTCTCCACCAACATTTCCATGTGGCCAATTCCATCGACTCTTCTGTGCAAGAATTGGTCTACAGTCATCATCAACGGCATCACCATAAAAGAGGCGTTCAGCAAAGAAGAAACTGAATTCTGGATATATACATACATATATATATATATATTATATATATATATATATATATATATATTATATATATATATATTATATATATATATTTCTATATATATATATATATATATATATATATATTATATATATATATATATATATATATATATATATATATATATATATACTTTGATACTTTGATACTTTGATAGGTTTCGGCCATTATTGGCCCAGGCCATGTCCAACTTAATAGCACCACCTGGTGAAGTCTTTCAAGTCAGAATTGGGCACTATGGCCCACTCAAGTAGAGAGTTATTGTTTACAGAAACATATCCGGGTGTAGGGGGTTTATCCGGGATTTCTTGAAGGAATCTGTCCAAAGACTTCTTGAACCCTATAGGGTCTGTTTCTGTTTTAATGTGTTTTGGTGTAATGTTAAAGAGAGCGGAGCCAATTGAGGTGAAATAATTGTGCCGTATTGTTGTTATGAGATGAGAGTGCGATTTTTGTTTTGGGCGGATGGCACGGGGCCCAAGCCTTGGATGTACCTTAAAGGTGATGCAAAATCATTTGGGCAATGCTGATGGAATATTTTCCACATCATGCAGATGATGTAGCGCTCACGACGACGTTGGAGAGAATAAAGTTTTAGCTTTTCTAGTCGACCCCAATAGTCGAGGCCTGTCATGCCATCTATCTTTTTTGTGATTGCCCTTTGAGGTGCTTCAACTTTTATGATACCTTGTATTGTGTGGGGAGACCACAGTGGACAACAGTATTCAAGGTGGGGTCGGGCAAAAGTGGAGAAGAGAAGGATAATGGTGTGGATATCTCTTGACTGGAAAGTTCTGAGAATCCAGGAACACATTCTGCGGGCCATGTCAACTTTGGTGTTTATATGAGTGGCCCAGCTTATGTTGTTGTCCACAATTACTCCCAAGTCTCTGATGTTGTTGGACGCCGCGAGAGTTTTACCTGAAGGAAGGGAGTATGGGAGTTTCAGGGCATCCTCTTTTCCAAAGTGGATTAACTCAAATTTATCCTCGTTCAGCAGCATATTGTTTTTTTCTGCCCATTGGATAACAGCCAGTAGATCTGACTGAAGGCATGTCCGGTCACTCGCCTCATTTATGACCTTCTGTAGCTTGGAATCATCTGCAAAAATTTTTATGTTGCTGTGCTTGATGATGTCCTTAATGTCATTAATGTAAATGATGAAAAGAAGTGGGCCCAGCACAGTGCTTTGCGGAACGCCACTACTGACTTTGGCTGGGCTTGATTTTACCCCTTCAACTACAACATGTTGAGATCTGTCTGTCAGGAAACACTTGATCCATTTCAGTAACTTTCCAGAGACACCAATGTTGGATAGTTTTTTCAATAGGATCTTGTGATCGACCCTGTCGAAGGCCTTACTGAAATCAAGGTAGATGACATCGGTGTTGGAGCCCTCTCCCAAAGCTCTCAAAATGTCATCAAAGTGATGCAGGAGCTGCGTTAGGCAGTCCCTTCCATTACGGAACCCATGTTGGTTGGAGATCAGCCGTCTGTTGCTTTCCAGAAATTGGGTTATTCGAGATCTCACCACCCTCTCAAATACCTTGATGATATGAGAGGTGAGTGAGATCGGACGGTAGTTCACTGCAAGGGACTTGTTTCTCTTTTTGAAAACTGGGACAACAGACTGGGACAGAAGGTTTTTTGGAATATAGCCAGCATCCAGTGAGTTTCTCCACAGATTAGCAAGGGGAGATGCAAGTTGGTGTCGACACACCCTCAGGACACAAGCAGGGAACCTATCGGGGCCTACTGCTGAATTGTGTTTTATTTCGTTTATTGCCGCTAAGACATCAGGGGCACTAAACGTTATGTCCGATATAGTGTGTTGGGGGTTGACATCACTGATACAGCCCAGATCGGCCATATCAGGATTGCTGAAAACAGAGCAGTATTGTTTCTGCAGTATCTCGGCCATGGATTTGGCATTATCTTGGAGAGTGCCAGTTTCGTCAATTAGAGGGCCAACAGTGGAGACTGACCCTGCGTTTCCTCGCAAATGAAAAGAACACTTTGGGGTTGAGTTTGATTTTTTCAATGGCCCACTTCTCATCAGCTGATCTTTGGTTATTGATGAGGGTCTTCATGCATTGTTGGAGGTTATATTTTTTGGATTCAAGCAGTGCGATAGCCGTCGAATGTGTGTGTTGCTGTTGGCAGTACTTTAGTTTGTTAATTTTTTTGTTTGTTCTTTTTATTTTTCTGATAATGGTTTTTCTGTTTTTGGGGATTCTGCACTTTTTGTTCACAGGTCTTGGTGGGGAGTGTTTTGCACATATGTCTGTGACGGTGTCTACAAAGATCTGCCAAGATGTTTTATGGTTGGTGGAGATGTGTGTATGTGTAAAGGACCAGTCAACATGTGATAGCTCGTTCCTGATTGCATCCCAGTTGGCATTATGGAGATCCATGTTGTCAAATGGGTGGGCTGGAGGGAGGTCACTAGAATTAGCTTTCGGCTGGTGGAATTTCATGTTACAGAGAACCATGTCATGGTCTGAAAGAAGGGTTTTTTCCACTGTAACGTTATGTATAGTGTTAGTGTGGTTACTAAACACTAGGTCCAAAATGTCTGATGTCTTGTTGGTGCAAGGACAAGTTGGGACAAGAAAACTCATTCGTAAAGTCGAAAAGTGACTCTGCTGCTTCTTTGTCAGCGGTTGAGGCGGGAGTGCTTGGTTTCAAACAGTTTGTAGTCCAGTCAACACAAGGTAGATTGAAGTCTCCCATCATGAGTATGTTGCTAGAATGGCACTGTTGAATAAAGCTTAATGCTGTTGAGGCATTCTTTAAAGCACAGTATGGGTGTTGGGGCGGCCTATAGAGCCAATTACTGTCAGGTCATTGGCTTTGTTGTGCACGGTGACTGATTCACAGTAGCCGTTGGAGAATATACTATTTCCATCTGCCGTAAATGAATCATGCAGGAAAATGGCAGTTCCACCCTTCCTCCTGCCGATACGATCCTCGCGGATGGTTGTGAAATTCTTCACTCTCACTCGGCTTCCAAGTGGGAGTTGTCAAGGTGGGTCTCAGTGAGAATGAAGAAAGGGATGTGGTGTGAATGGTTACCAACCCAGTCTTCAATGAATTGGACCTTCCATTTTGTGCATTGATGGAAGGGCTGACACCTTGTGCATTGAGTAGGAATGTGGAGGTTAGTGTAGTGGCTGGTTTTGACTGTTGCAGGGGGCTTGGATTTTTTGTGTGTGTTAGTGGCAGCAATGTGGGGAATTGGTGCACTGGGGTAATAGCATAGGATGGTGTTGAGTGATGGGTAGAATGTTTTTGTGTATCTCTTTTGCCATGTTCAACATGGCTAAAAAAGAATTTTCCTGCTTAGGGAGCAGTTTTTGGCTGGAGGTGTGGTTGCACTGTTGGATAGGGTTGTAGTTTCCACTTTTGTTGTTGTTTTTGTGTCTTCCTGAAAAGACTGGACCAGCATTACTGCAGCATGGTGTGTTTCTGTTTTTATTTTTATTCAGGTTTGTGTGTTGGCTTGAAGCCCCGTTTCTGTTTGTGCGTCGGGTCCCTGGAAGATGAGTGAAGGGACAGTCACTATATATATATTTCTATATATATATTTCTATATATATATATATATATATATATATATATATATATATATATAATAAGATATATATAATATATATATAATATATATATATGTAATATATATATGTATATATATTATATATATATATATATATATATATATATATGTATATATATATATATATATTATATATATATATATTATATATATATATATTTACGTATATATATATGTATGTATGTATGTATGTGTGTGTGTGTGTGTGGTGTGTGTGTAGATGTAGCTGTGAGGTAAAAATTTTACTTCTCAACAATATGTTTCCGGTTTCAGTCCCACATTGTCCCGGGCCAACCAAGCTTTGTGACTGGATTGGTAGGCGGAAACTGAAAGAAAAGAAGCCCTATATATGTATATATACATATATATATATATCTATATATATATATATATAATATATATACACATACATACATATATATATATGCGTGAGTGTGTGTGTGTGTGTTTGCTTCCCCTCACCATCGCTTGACAACTAATATTGGATTGTATATGTTCCCGTAACTTAGCAGTCCGGCAGAAGTAACTGATGGAGTAAATACCAGCTTTTAATAAATAAGATTCGTTCGACAAAATCCTTGAAGGCGGCGGTACTCCAGTATGGCCTCAGTCTAATGACTGCAACAAGTAAAAGAAGCTGTATACGTATATATATGGACACACTGACGCACTCACACACGACTTCACACACACACACACACACACACGACTTCACACACACACACACACACACACACACACACACACACACACACACACACACACATACACCACGCATACCTACGTACACAACTCATACGCACACTCGTACATGTACATATCCATTTGCAAGCATACACTCACACATACTCTGTCTACCACACACACACCCACACACTGTATCGCTCTCTCTATCCGCCTCTCCTTCTCTCCATCCGTCTCTCTCAGTTTATTAATACCTTTACCGTTTCCCATCTTCTCAATCATACTTTCTCGCCCCTCCTCCTCCTCCTCTCCCGCCGCCATTCTCCCATTATCTTTCATTCACTCCTACCCCATCGCTACGCTTATCTCTCCTCCATCTTATCCATTTCATTTATTTATTCGTTCATGCATTTATGCATTTCCTTCTCGACCTCATTCTGGTTTCCTGCCTTTCTTACATATCACACACACACACACACACACACACACACACACACACACACACACACACACACACACACACACACACACACACACGCATACACACACACGCGCGTGCGCACTGAAAATCCAGTGTAACTCTGGACCGAATTCGTTGTAACATTTAGCACGTCGGAGAAAAGGCATAGCTGCATGTGTTCCGGCTTTTATTTTTTGAGTACAAATGCCTCCGAGGGCGACTTTGCCTTTCATCTTTTCGGGATCGATGAAATAAGTGGTAGCTGAGAACGGGGGTCAATGTAATCGACTAGCCCCCCCCGCCTCCAAAATTACTGGCCTTGTGTCAAAATTTGAAACAATATTTAAGATGCCGGTTAAAATGCATATCAGCATTTCTTCCGGTTTTAACGTTCCGATTTCAAATGCCACCGAGGTCAACTTTGCCTTTCATCCTTTCGGCGTTGATTGAGTAAGTACCAGTGAAACACTGGGGTCAATGTAATCGACTAGTCCCCTCATCCAAAATTTCAGGCCTTGTACCATTAGTGGAAAGAATTATTATTATTATTATTATTATTATTATTATTATTATTATTATTATTATTATTATTATTATTATTATTACTTTATGTTTGACTTTTCCTTTACATTTGTACTAGTTGGCTCCAAGTCTCACCCAGAGACCTCAAGAGACAACAAGTTGGAAGTTCATGTTGGTGTTATACCTAGGGTGCCATATATTTGGTTTTGTACATAGTGTTGTTCTAGAGAATGTTTAAGAATTATTATTATTATTGAGTGAGAGAGCAGTTCATGCCATCAAAGTGACACTGGGGTAAAATATATGAAGCCCAGTATACCCATCATGACTACCCGTCTGATAAAGGTACACCAGGCACATGCATCACAACCATATGTGCGCGACATGGTGATCTCATATCAAGATAAAAGCACATGACCTTGCAGGTGGGGCCCAGAAGAATTTTTCTTCAGGTTGAGTAGCCCATCCCGCTCAAACGGTCCCTGAATAAGGGTTGTTTAAGGATGTTGAAAAAACCACCCAAGTTTCCAGAGGTGAATTATTCAAACCTCAAAGAATCCCTCTCAACACATGGCTATGATGCTCCCCCACTACTTCTGCTCGTGATCAGAGATGCACATATCGTCAGCCTCTAAGGGACATGCTCAACTGGTTACGGTCAAACAACTGATAAGCAAATCTGTGGTATTGAGCAGAATATTTGCTGTAGCCCATCTTTTATACCAAGACGAAACAATGTACATGATAACACTTCCAATCAGTTAAGATCAGAAACCATGAGAGCCACATTCTTCTTCTTCTTCTTCTTCTTCTTCTTCTTCTTCTTCTTCTTCTTCTTCTTCTTCTTCTTCTTCTTCTTCTTCTTCTTCTTCCTCCACCACCTCCTCCTCCTCCTCCCCCTCCCCTCCTGCTGCTGCTGTTGCTGTTGCTGCTGCTGCTGCGCTGCTGCTGCTGCTGCAACTACTACTACTACTACTCTACTACTACTACTACTACTACTACTACTACTACTGAAGACGGGCGAGCTGGCGGAATCGTTAGCACGCTGGGCAAAGTGCTTAGCGACATTTCGACCGTCTTTACGTTCTGTGTTCAAATGTTA
This sequence comes from Octopus sinensis, assembly GCF_006345805.1. Taxonomy (NCBI): domain Eukaryota; kingdom Metazoa; phylum Mollusca; class Cephalopoda; order Octopoda; family Octopodidae; genus Octopus; species Octopus sinensis. The sequence goes on along the minus strand of NC_042998.1, from coordinate 1,697,389 downwards.
CCGATGTTGACTTGATCTTTCATCTTTTCGGGGTCGATAAAATAAGTACCAGTTGAGCACTGGGGGCGATGTGATCGACTAGATCCCTCCACCAAGATTTCAGGCTTTGTGTCTTTAATACAAAGAATCATTACTATTCTTGCAGTAACAGCCAAAATGTCATGCGATATCTAATTGCATTTTTGCACGTCTTAAGTTCGTATCCCGAGGTAATCAGCTTTACTTTTTATATTTTCTGGAGTAGATAAAAATAAAGTACCAGTTAAGTACTAAGGTCGATTAAATCGTCTAAAACCCCTTTATTCAAATTTCAGGCAGTGGGGTCGATATAATCGACTAGCACCTACCCACAGTCCCTGTGCATATAAAAAGAAAACAAAATAGTTTGTTATGTTCCTTTATACTGCTGAGGACGACTCCACCTTTCATTCTCTGTTATCGATAAAATAGCATCAAGTACTGAGATCAATAGATTCGATCATACTCTCCCCAACACAATGTGTCCCTATTACGAATCCCAGCTATCAAAGGTAAATGATGCAATGTTTGAAAAGGTAGTAATAATTACATCTGCCACGAAATTTAAACATTTTTCTTCAGTTTTTTTTCTTCTTTTCTCTCTTGTACATGTTTGAGTCACTGGATTGCGGCCATGCTGGGGCACTGGCCTGAAGGGTTTAGTCGAACGAATCGATCCCAGTATTTATGTTGGTTTTTTTCCCTTTAAAGCCTGGTACTTATACCATCGGTCTCTTTGCTATACTGCTAAGACAGGAGAAGTCGAAAGCTGTTTGTAGGACTTGAACTCACATCTGTAGAGTCCGATAGAATAAGTACTAGGTTTACAAAGAATAAGTCCAGGAGTCGAGTTGCTCGACTAAAGGCGGTGCTCCAGCATGGTCACAGTCAAATGACTGAAACAAGTAAAAGAGTAAAAGAGTAGACAGTATTGACCGACTCGCGATGCTTCAATTTGTGAGTCCTAACGACAAAGACTCGAATTTCGTGAGTCTTGAAAAAAAAGTCGAAGCGGTTTTTAGACATTTTTGTACAAATCTTTTGAAGTTACCTTTGTTGTCTCCCTTTGCACAAATTAAGAAAAAAAAAGAAATACAAGGGAGGTAATTAGTGAGAGCCAAAGCCGTAATCGCTGTGCAATAAGGGACATAACTCAGTGAGACACTATTGGAGATAATTTGAAATTAATATTCGTTTCAATCTTCAGTGAAAGTGTCAGGGGAAGAATGGTGATTCTATCTATCTATCTATCTATCTATCTATCTATCTATCTATCTATCTATCTATCTATCTATCTATCTATCTATCTATCTACCCACCTACCTACCTACCTCCGTGGCTTGGGGTCCCCTTGGAAACAAGGGTACCTCTTAAATGACATAAAGTCACATAAGTTAGAAATTATAGCCATAAGTGAGACCAGACTCCACAATCCGCGGGCCCTAAAGACCATGTTTGGCGGACAGTTCAACATTTATTTCCCCCCCTGTCTGCCGAGAATGGGCGGTAGTGGCACCGCGGTACTTTTTCGCAAGAGTCTGGACCTCAAAGTAAGGACAATATTCGTAGACCCAGAGGGTAGACTGGTCGTCCTGATGTCGACGGCAGCATGGGTGCGCTTTTCGACTCGTATCAGTCTACACCGCCCTTAAACAGGTCGGGCGGATTTCTTTCAACGTCTAGAAGTATTCTTGGGAACGACTCGTCCTTTACTCTTAGTGGGGGATTGGAATGCTACCTTGGACACGCATGTAGACTACGTGGGTAGAGATAGAATAGACGGGGATGCAAATGCCTCAGAGACCTGCTCAGACGCTTTCAACTGTCTGACAGGTCCGACTAGACCACCCGAATGCGCCAACGTGGACATGGAGCAACCGCATCGGGTCGTCGAGATCGTATCTAGATAGGATACTGTGTAGGACAGTAGACAGAGATAGCATAGGATGTCCACAATTCACATAGTCAGCTACACGGATCACAAACTTGTGACATGTACGCTAAACTTAGGTACGACACTTAGGCAGGGTCCCGGATACTGGAAACTAAACGCGTCTTTCCCTCGAGACAGGTTTTCAGAGACCGGATTAGCACACTAGTAAAGAGGGCTTTGACGGGAGCCATCATCAACAACAAATGGTGGTTTGCCCTCAAGAGAGCAGTAAAAGCAGAAGCGATTAGGTACAGCAAAGCACTAGCCATAGATAGAAATAGAGTTGAGGGTGAGCTAGTTAAGAAGCCAGAAGAAGCCAGAAGCGGCATCGCATCCGACGTTTTGGCGGCGAGGTTGGCCCTCGATCAACACTTCAACGCCAAACACGAAGGATGTGCTGTCAGAGCTAGGATGCGTGCTCTAAGGAACGAAGGTGTTGGAGCTGCGAGAGAGGCCCGGGTGGCAGAGGCGCAACAGGGCAACAAAGCCACCATTCGATCCCTGGTAGACGAACAGGGGCGCGAATTGCTCGAGCCAAGTAAAATGTGTGAGGCCTTTCAGCAGCATTTTGCCCGACTGTTCGGGACGAGTGGAGGGCAAGAACGTAGGGTGGACTTCAGTGCCTACCTACATAGCCTACCACGACTCTCGACAAGAAAGGCAGGGTGCTGCGAAGGTGCCATCTCGGCGGCGGAAGTGCAGGCGGCGATGGCAGAATGCTCGAGGGACAAATCACCGGGTTTGGATGGTCTACCCTACGAGCTTTACAATTGTATGCCAGACTTGTTTGGAGATCTCTTGGCGGCGGTTGTACTGCAACTGGCAGCCAAAACGGGAGCATTCCTGGTTTTGTGAGCCGAGGAGCCGTAACACTGCTGAAGAAAGATCTAAACAAGGGAAATGTAATAGATAACTTTAGGCCCATCACTCTGCTCAATGCAGACTTGAAAATTTTGGCCAAGGTGCTAGCCAAGAGGTTGGCGCTTGTCATCGAGAAACTGGTCGACAAGGCGCAAACATGCGCCGTGCCAGGCCGGACCATCCATGACAACCTCCACCTGATGCGCTACATCATAGACAGGGTAGTTAACGAACCTGGCATGGGTGGGGCGCTGATCAATTTGGATCAATCGAAAGCTTTCGATAGGGTAGACCATCGATACTTGGAGGCGGTCCTCAGAGCGGCAGGATTCGGTCCCGTCTTCCGCGGCTGGATAGCCGCTTTGTACAGAGGCATCCGTTCGGTAATTCGCGTGAATGGACATCTATCGAGACCCTTCGACATCGCACGTTCGGTCCGTCAGGGATGCCCCCTCTCGTCGCTTCTATACGTATTGACTCTCGAGCCATTATTGCGGAAGCTGGCAACTTTGAGGGGCATCCCACGAGAACTGGGATGCGGGACGAGTGTGTCTGCATACGCGGACGACGTCACCGTCATAGTGTCTAGCCACGAGCACATCGAGCAGGTCGGCGAGACACTGAATAACTACGAAGCGTGACAGGAGCGAAAAAACCGGGAAAAGTCAGTGGGCTTGCGACTAGGCACCTGGAGAGAAGCAAGCCCATGGCGTCCACCAGCGCCTCCGTCGTGGGACGCTGGACCGACGGCCCGGTTGAGTTGCTCGGGGTCTGGTTTGGTCCGGACCTCCAAGTGGAGAAGAACTGGAACGAGATAACGAGTAGGGTGGTCACTCTCGCCCGGCAATGGGCCGAGAGGAAACTGTCCCTAAAAGGTCGAGCGGAGGTGGCGAACACGTACATCGCGTCCGTCATCTACTACCGCCTGACCGTCGTACCTTGTCCCGACCCTACCATCACCAAACTACAACGCATCCTCTTTCGCTTCTTGTGGAAAGGATGCGTCCCGATGGTCAGGCGATCCATTTGCTGTCACAACCCGTTAAAAGGAGGGCTGGCATGCCGTGGTTGATGATGCGCAGACACGCGCTGAGACTGCGACATCTCTGGCTCTATGTAGACGACGGTGAACAGGTGTGGTCGCCGTTTGTGAGGCACGCTTTCCCGCAGCTCGTCTCCATGACCGATTGCAGTCGTGGATCAAAAAGAGGCCGAGGAAGGCGAATGGCACCGCGAGTGTCGCGTTGCTCTCAAGCAACTCTGCCGTCCCGGTTGACCTTGAGTGACTTCAACACAACCAAAGCATTCTATAGGGGATTAGGGGAGGGGAGGTACGACGACGAGCTCGGGGCGAACCTGGACGTCGACGAGGAGTACCTGACCCGCCTGTTCAGGACGACTTTCGGGCCAGGGCCCATGGACAACTTCCAGAGATCCCTGGCCTGGCAGTACTACCGAGAAGCGCTACCTGTTCGGGATAAGCTCTACAGACACGGCTCGAGAAACACGGGGCCGACCTGCCCGAGATGCGGTCAGAGCGACGAAACCGTTCTGCACGCACTCGTGCAGTGTCCAACAATTTCCGACCTGTGGGCTTATGTCGAACAACTGCTGTCACGTGTGGGACGAGTCGGTTTATCAGCTGAGTCTATCGTCAATATTGTCACGCCTCCTTCCTTCAAACGGGAAGGAAGAGCTATTTTCATCATCCTTGTGGCTATGGCGAAAGAATGTATCTGGTGAACGCGTCTGAAAGGATTGGAGACAAACACTTTCCTCTCTGGTCAATCTCTCATCAACTTCTTCAAGTACCACTTGAAAAGGAAAGTGAGAGTAGAGAGGCAAGTTTTGTCTAGCGAATGTTTTAAAAAAAGATGGGTGAATGTAGCAAGGATGGCACGTATGAATGACGAAGCCACCTTGAGCATAATCCTATGAACCCAGAAATTGAAAACAGAGGGTTACCCACTTGCAAACAAATGTGGTAACATATAACAATATTGACCCAAGGTTACCGTGGTCTTTTTCGTAGGCTTTTCTTCCCACGGATACCTTACTTGCTTTCCCCTTTACACCATATATCATAACACTGTGATACACGATCCCTATTGATCGTTTTTTTTCCTCTTCTCCCCTTTTTTTTCCCCTTTTTTTCTTCTTTTTTCATTTCTCTTCCTTTTGTTCCTTTTCCTTTTCTTTTTTTTTTTTTTTATTCCTTTTATTTTATTCAAATTTTTTTTTTGTTCTTTTCTTCCCTTTTACGATCCTCTCTGATCGAAAACCTACGCCATCCCCTTTTTTTCTTTTGTTTTTTTTCTCTTCATCCCCCAAAAGAAAGCTCTACCTTGTAACTTGTCATCTTCTGTGTGCAGCCCGTGTGGCCAATAAAGAAACTTATCTATCTACCTACCTATCTATCTATCTATCTATCTATCTATCTATCTAATCTATCTATCTTCTATCTATCTATCTATCTATCTATCTACTGTCCTGTCTGTCTGTCTGTCTATCTATCTATCTATCTATCTATCTATCTATCTATCTATCTATCTATCTATCTATCTATCTATCTATCTTTTTGATCCCTGTTGATCGAAAACCACCACTCTCCTTTTTTTTTTTTTTTTATTTACCCCCAAGAAAAGCTCTACCTTGTAATTTGTACTATCTGTGTGCAGCCTGTGTGGCTAATAAAGAAACATATCTATCTATCTATCTATCATCTATCTATCTATCTATCTATCTATCTTCTATCTATCTATCTATCTATCTATCTATCTATCTATCTATCTGTCTGTCTGTCTGTCTGTCTGTCTGTCTGTCTGTCTATCTATCTGTCTGTCTGTCTGTCTGTCTGTCTGTCTGTCCTGTCTATCTATCTATCTATCTATCTATCTAATATCTATCTGTCTGTCTGTCTGTCTGTCTGTCTGTCTGTCTATCTATCTATCTATCTATCTGTCTGTCTGTCCTGTCTGTCTGTCTGTCTGTCTGTCTATCTACTATCTATCTATCTATATAGTGTCTAGCCACGAGCACACATCGCGCTGGTCGGCGAGACACTGAAAAACTACGAAGCGGTGACAGGCGAAAATCAACCGGGAAAAGTCAGTGGCTTGCGACTAGGCACCTGGAGAAGCAAGCCCATGCCGTCCACCAGCGCCTCCGTCGTGGGACGCTGGACCGACGGCCCGGTTGAGTTGCTCGGTCTGGTTTTTGGTCCGGACCTCCAAGTGGAGAAGAACTGGAACGAGATGACGAGTAGGGGGTCACTCTCGCCCGGCAGTGGGCCGAGAGGAAACTGTCCCTAAAAGGTCGAGCGGAAGGGTGGCGAACACGTACATCGCGTCCGTCATCTACTACCGCCTGACCGTCGTACCTTGTCCCGACCCTACCATCACCAACTACAACGCATCCTCTTTCGCTTCTTGTGGAAAGGATGCGTCCCGATGGTCAGGCGATCCATTTGCTGTCAACACCCGTTAAAAGGAGGGCTGGGCATGCCGTGGTTGATGATGCGCAGCCACGCGCTGAGACTGCGACATCTCTGGCTCTATGTAGACGACGGTGAACAGGTGGGTCGCCGTTTGTGAGGCACGCTTTCCCGCAGCTCGTCTCCATGACCGAATTGCAGTCGTGGATCAAAAAGAGGCCGAGGAAGGGCGAATGGCACCCGAGTGTCGCGTTGCTCTCAAGCAACTCTGCCGTCCTGGGTCGACCTTAAGTGACTTCACACAACCAAAGCATTCTATAGGGGTTTAGTGGAGGGGAAGTACGACGACGAGCTCGGGGCGAACCTGGACGTCGACGAGGAGTTACCTGACCCGCCTGTTCGGGACGACTTTCGGGCCAGGGCCCATGGACAACTTCCAGAGATCCCTGGCCTGGCAGTGCTACCGAGAAGCGCTACCCGTTCGGGATAAGCTCTACAGACACGGCTCGAGAAACACGGGGCCGACCTGCCCGAGATGCGGCTCAGAGCGACGAAACCGTTCTGCACGCACTCGTTCAGTGTCCAACAATTTCCGACCTGTGGGCTTATGTCGAACAAATGCTGTCACGTGTGGGACGAGTCGGTTATCAGCTGAGTCTATCGTCAATATTGTCACGCCTCCTTCCTTCAAACGGGAAGGAAGAGCTATTTTCATCATCCTTGT
>NC_042998.1:1672920-1682920 GCF_006345805.1 Octopus sinensis | reverse complement strand
CTGATTTAACCCAAATTTGAGACACCAGCAAAAGAAGAAATAAAGATAGACTTTTTTTCTATTCCAAAGAAAAACGATTTTATTCACACAACTATGCAACTGAAGAGTTTAGAGTACCAGTAATGATAAGGCTGTTCACTGGGAGAACACAAACATGGTTTAAACAGTAAGCTTGGTAGGAAAGAAACGTGCCTTTAAGCAGTACAAAAACAACAAAAAAATGGAAGGTGCAGTTATGTAAAGGTTTAACGGAAGAAAAGCAGGACAAAAACGGCTTTATCGATCACATTCTCACCTGGAATCAATTTTTGTAATTTTTTCAAGACTTATACATGCCCTTATACCGTCAGTATCTACATATCAAATTTGAGCGCAATCGGATGGAGGATGCCCGAGATCCTAGAAGACACACACAGACAGAACGGATTCTATATAATAAATCAGTTCAACCACTGCATTCTGTCAACTGCATTCTGGATAACTGAATCGCTGCAAATGCGTTGAGGTCATTGGCGTGCTGTGGATAAGACTTGTGTGAAAATTCATTTTACTTTAGGATTGTAACATACAGTTAAGGATTGCAGGTTTTTATTAATATTTTAAACTTTTGCTGCTGTATATCAGTATTATTACATTATGCCATGCATATAAATATAAATGAATGCATACATACACATAAATCCATATTTGTTTTTGCGTGCTTGCGTTCCGCCCTCTCCCTCCATATATATATATATATATATCTGTGTGTGAGTGTGTGTGTTTATGTATGTATATACATATATACACATATACATACAAATAAACATACATACATACATACACGATATCACGTATGAATATCATCTTCGCGCTTCCACCCTCCAATCTTTTCTTCAAATATATAAATATATCTTGAATGATCCGACTTGCAAATCGGGAAATAAGTAAAACACAAAATAAAGAATTATGCGTAAATATGCGCAAAACTCCAAAATCAAAGAACGGTGCTGGACACACACAGAGTATGAGGATTGGTAGCATGTTGGGATTTCTTACTAATTAACTCAATTCTAAACGTGGACACAACCTCATTGCCTACAATTACTCTGATTAGACAGTTGCGCTTTTGAGCTGAGATAAGAGGCTTAGCATACATAAAATTAGGTTTAATATTTTTGTTAATTATTATTTTAGCGAATTATTATTTTTGCTAAATATTATGTTTGCTAATTATAATCTTGCTATAGTGCTTATATATCATGTTTGGTGGGATGTAAAGAGGGCGAGATGCAAATCGCCACCCGCAATAAATAATTAAATAAATAAAAACTAAAAGAAACTAACGTAAATGACCTGGGACGATAACGACCTCCACATATTTGAGCAGGACATAATTGTCCTGGATTCAATCGCTCTGGACGCAAATACCCTACTACCTTATTATAGATAAACCTATGTAAAGGGTAAGGACGCTCGTCGGTCATGAATGACCATGGGGTTGCACCTGGAAAGTTACCATCCGAGACACAAGTCCGAACAAGGTTGTTTATGGAAGGCCAGCAGTCGCCCATGCATACCAGCCCCCTCTCTCTTCGCCATCGATGTTAGCCAAGGGAAAGGCAAAAGTCGATAAGCTTGACACCTGTGACGTCACAACTCATTTCTACAGCTGAGTGAAATGGGGCGACGTGAAATAAAGTGTCTTGCTCAAGAACACAACATACAACCCGGTTCAGAAATGGAACCCACTACCTCATGATTGTGAGCCCGACGCGCTAAACACTGAGCCATGCACCTTCATATAGTAGGCATACAAACACGCCAATTACCCATTTCTCTGTAGATTTAACAAAAAAAAAAAGAAAAAAAAAACCCAGCCTTAATCGATTTTCAGCTCTTATTGGGGTGGAGTGGCTCATCAAAGAGGTCGACATCATTTGACCTATCCTAAGGAAACTAGTGTGGAGGCACATGGCCTAATGGTTAGAGCAGCGGACTCGCGGTTGTGGGATCGCGGGTTCGAATCTCAGACCGGGCGATGTGTGTGTTTATGAGCGAAACACTAAAGCTCCACGCGGCTCCGGCAGAAGGTAATGGCGAACTTCTGCTGACTCTTTCGCCACAACTTTCTCTCACTCTTTCCTCCTGCATCTTGGAGCTCACCTGTGACAGACAGGCGTCCCGTCCAGGTGGTGAACCTATACGCCAAGGAAACCGGGAAACCGGCCCTTATGAGCCAGGCGTGGCTCGAGAAGAAACAAACAAGGAAACTAGTTGCCATTCTGTTTACAGACACATCAAGACTGGTCGCTCCAAAGAACTGGGGCAACTAATTTGCATACCATTACCGTTTAACATTTTATTTCGGAGGTTGTCTCTCTCCGCAACTGTCGGGAAAATATTGGTTTTATTAGAAAAAACTGCCCAGGACAAAAGACTTGGATGTATCCATTTGCAATGAGAAACGCACATGTTCCATGTGGTGTGATGGAAGGGCTGAGAAGAGCCACATGTTAGTTCTGCTCCCTGTTTGATGTGGTGATTGAGGCAGAAGCTCTTTTGGTTAAAAAAAACAAACAGAAAAATGTATTTGTGTTGGTATTTCTACGTGACAGTGGCGTAGCTCGAGTGTGTACCAATGGAGGAAGCCTTTGAGTTTCCCGTCCCCCTTCCCCCACCGATAGTGCAGCCTCTACAAGATTATATGACAGATTCAGAAGTGTTGCTCCCATAAAAAGCATCGCTTGGGGCGGATCGTCCCCTGTCCCACCCTTAGTTACTCCGTTGCTATGTGTGTTGTTTGGTTGAGTGATTTGGTATACAGCGGACATACATTCGCACTCCTAGCGTGAGACAGAAATAGGATATTGTCTATAAACATGACCCATTTATCGATTGCACCACCAAATCGGCTACATGTATATTGTTTATATGAACGCGTTGATGTATATATATATATATATATATATATATATATATATATATATATATATATAAATATATATATATTATGAATATTTATGTTGTATGGGTACAGAGTTCCTTCGTGTGTGTGAGCATGCATTCGTTCGTGGGTGTATGTATATGTGTTCAAGCACACTCAGAGCTGGAAAAATAAACTGAGACGACAGACTTGATCGATTTGCACTAATTGAAAGCTGGAAGATGGTAAAAAATCCCAGTCGTCTTTAACTCTTGTAATTATATTTTTATCTCTCGAAACTGCAAGAGTGACAAATAGACGAAAACTGTAACTAAGACACGTTAAAGCTATCGTGTCATCGCAATAAATTCTTAAAATGAATCCGAACGTTTTTGGTTTTCAAGAGATTCCTTTTCTTGAGTATTTATTCAATATATCATTCTCTTGACGTATTGAAAATGATGACATTGGCCCGTTTGTGTTATCTTAATTATTATCAATCCTACATCTTTGTAACGCTTACTCTATACGTCAAAAACCATTATTGTCAACTGATCAAAGCAGGCCTCTGTGTAGTTGACTACACGATGGTAATGAGATCCAACAAGATCGGAACGTATCAGTGTCTGATTCCCTGGTCTGTCTACAAAGATCAGTCGTTCCTTCTAATCATCTTCTATCTTTTACTTGCTGTAGTCATTTGATTGCGGTTATGCTGGGGCACCGCCTCGAAGGGTTTTTTAAATAAGCAAATTAACCCTAGTACTTCTTTTATCGGTCTATTTTGCCGAACCGCTTAGTTACGGGAAAACGTAAACACACCAACACCGGTTGGCGGGGGCAAACACAGACACAAAGACATACATATACGACGGATTTCTTTCAGTTTCCGCCTACCGAATCCATTCACAAGGATTTAGTCGGCCTAAGATTATAGTAGAAGTGGGACTGAACCCGGAACTTCTTCTTCCTTCATGTGCCCCATGCCTTAAGGCGTCAGCAGTGATGGATCTCTATTCCGGAGTCTGAAGATTTATAATGTTCTTTGGGCAGGTTACAGAAATAGTTTGCCCGGTATCTTCTGTCGGCTTCTTTACAGTTTATTCAGCTTGTCTTCAGCTTTCTAGAGCTTAGTCTTGAAACAGAGGGCCTTATTAATATTTTGGCACGGAGGTAAGAGTATGGGGATGATAAGGGGTCTTGTTCAAGTGATATTGAGGCATGTCCACGTACTGGTGGGCTTGTGTACTACATGTCTAGAGATGAGCCATTTTCCAAATCCCTTATCATTCAGCTACAGGACCATCTTCTGCTGACTGACGCATAACCAGGGTCCTTGAGATGTACTACCATTCCAGGACCCGAGCGGACTTGGAAATAATGACGACTAAGGAATTGTTCCATATGACCTGAAATTCCTCAACTCTTAAGTTGCAGCCTCATCACCGGATGCAGTTTGTTTTATCAAGAACAGTCTGGAATTTATCTCCTCCTTTCAGAGATGCTAACAATATCGTCTGCCTTCTCCATTTTCCTTCACCTTCAAACTAAGAAGTATATTTCTATTAATCTATATATATATAAAGCTGAAGTTGTCTGTGTGTGGCAGGTTTGGTAGCCTTCAACTAACACTATCTCCTCCGAAACCCTGCAGCGCAAGTTGACCAAAATTGAGAGTATGATAGAAGAAGGCTTGCTCTTCATTCCGCAGAAGAAAAAATCGGACCATGTTAAGAACAAAAATTATTTACATCAAAAAGGTGCTTTTTTTTTTCTATGAAAATCCCTATCTTTTTACGATATTTTGACTGCTGTGTCGCCATTTTTCGGTGTATTTCAACTAGAAAAATGTTGACTTAAAGAGAATAACAAGCTACATAATGCAAAGTTTTCACTTTTCAAAAATTCCAATTCTGAAGGGTCGAAACAAACCCGAGCAACGCCGGGCGATACTACTAGTAGCGAATTATTTTTGAGTACCTTATTACATGTATTAACCTTTAACTTATAATTTTTTTCAGGGTTAGTCTTGATGTAATATATCAATAGTTTAGATTTCTCTGATAACCTCTGATTTCCGAGCATACTAACAGAGTGAATTGGATTTGACAATATTGTTATATAATACCTTATAGGAACCAGTAAAAGTGCTGTAATAGATAAACTGAAAATGTTGAGCCTGTTATAAGAGGCGAGGTGGGGTGGGGGATCTATGATGTATCCCTTGGCAACACATTAAACATTATGTAACTAAGGCTTTGCACCAAGCTAAGAAATTTATTATTATTGCAATATAAGCCCCGTCGAGTTGTTTGTCGTCTTTGCATTGTCAGCGTTGGACAACTGCGGCTAAAAGATTTGATGTCATTATCATTATTAACTTTGAATATGTATTTTAATAAAATCTACCAACGAAATTTCACCCAGTTTACTATATGCACACACACACACACACACACACACACACACATACATATATGCGTACATATATACATACATACATATATACATACATAAATACATACGTACATGCATATATGCACATATGTTTATATCAATCCCTATATAAATACACACACACACTCATGCATGTATAAATGTATGTATGTATCTGTCTGTCTATCTGTACATACGTATATGTATATGTAATATATATATACATATATACACACATACGTACATAAATACATGCGCACATACATGTATATATCAATCCCTATATATATGTGTATATATATATATATATATATATATATATATATATAATATATATATATATATATATATATATATATTTATATACATACCTATACTCACACACACACACTCATGCATACATGCATGTGTGTATGTATGTATGTATGTATGTATGTATCAATCTCTCTCTCTCTCTCTATCTATCTATCTATCTATCTATCTATATCTATCTATCTATCTATCTATCTATCTGTCTGTCTGTCTATCTATCTATCTATCTATCTGTACATACGTATATGTATATGCAATGCACATGCGCGCCCACCCACACCCACCCACACCCACCCACATATATATACTTATTCATATATGTATATATATATATTCGTGCTTCTTATACATACATAGTACTCACATATACATACTTGTGCCTGTACACACACACACACACACACAAGTACACTCACACACGGACATATAAATATATACTTAGTTATGAGTACATATCAACGTGCAATGTGGGTATTTGTTATGTAAAATGTCTGCGTCTATGAATAAACAATGTGTGATACACGTTGTCTCAGATTAACTGTAGAAGTGTGTGTGTGTGTGTGTGTGTGTGTGTGTGTGTGTGGGGCAGAAAAGATAAGATGGCACCGACTGATTTAATGTGTGCGAGTGGGTTCTTAGCGACGGGTGTGGGTGGGGAGTTCAACGTTTAAGAAAAACAGCTGTCCTAGCAACATGGGGATCCAATCAGAATGCCAAATGTCCATCACGTGCCACTTTATACTGGTGCCTGAATGAACATATTTGTCTGTGTGAGAGTTTGCGCGTGCGTGTACGTGCGTGTACGTGCGTGCGTACATGTGTGTGTGTGTGTACGAGAGATAGTGAGACAGAGGATTATGCATTTGTGAGTATACGTTTGCGTATTTCTATTTCCCTGATATATGTGTAACTGTGTTGATCTGTGTCTGTGTGTGTGTGTGTGTCAGTGTGTGTGTGCGTGTGTGTTTATAGTTTTGTGTAACCATGTACAGGCCGGTTTGTATACGATATGTTTATTCTACGGAATCAAGATTAATGAGGATTTAAACAAATACAGATATAATTGACTTTCTCCGCCACTAACCATCGTCTTTAAACTTCAACAAATTTTTAACCGCTATTTAATCTTCATACAATCATAATCAATACTGGTAAGTAGAAAAAAAACAAAACATATATATATATATATGTTTATATATATATATATATATATATATATATATATATATTTGTGTTTGTGTGTGTACATATTGATTGATTGATTGAGTGATCGATTGATTACATTTCATTAGGCTCAAGATTTCAGCTTAATTAATTAGTAAGCGGAAAAAAGAGGGAGGCGAGTAGAAGGCCGTTGTTCTGCTCTTTTGTTTTTTTTTACTAGTTTCAGCCATTCGGCTCCGGCCATACTGGATCATCGCTGTTCTTTTTGCTTTGTTTTTTTTTCTTCTCCAAAGACGCATTGTAGCTCTGTTCTACGATTCCTGTCACGTGGGTAAAGTATTGGTTAACTTTCCACCCGTTTCAAAAGTTCCAAATTTTAAAGGGAGAGGAAAATGTTATGTTGTGATGCGCATGCTTTTCCTAAGAATATTATCTTCTTCTGGGCATTAAAAAAACAAAGAAAAAGTAACAAAAACAAAACAAATTCGGTCGGGAATCGAAACCGGACCGCGAATTCCGCTCGCTGGGAAATTACCTATAAATTACATTGATTAATGCGCAGGTAAGTTCAGGCTGTTCCTTTAGGTAAGTTCTTTGACATTTTCTTATCCACCTCTTCAGTTTTTCTCCTTCAGTTTATCGAACTTTATCTTCATGAAATTGTTCTCATTATTGTTGTCGTTGTTGTGGTTGCTGTTGTTGTTGTTGTTATTGTTTTTTTTTTGCTATTGTTGTACTTCAGGTGGCGAGCTGGTAGAGTGGTTAGCACGACGGGCGAAATGCTCAGCAGTATTTCGTCTGCCGCTCCGTTCTGAGTTCAAATTCCGCCGAGGTCGACTTTGCCTTTCATCCTTTCGGGGTCGATTAAATAAGTACCAGTTACGCACTGGTGTCGATATAATCGACTTAATCCGTTTGTCCGCTCTGTGTTTTGCCCCTTGTGGGTAGTAAAGAAATACGTATTTCACCCGTCTTTACGTTCTGAGTTCAAGTTCCGCCGAGGTCGACTTTGCCTTTCATCCTTTCGGGGTCAATAGAATAAGTGTCAGTCGAACACTGGGGATCGATGTAATCGAACTGGTTCCGCCCCAGAACTTGCTGGCCTTGAACCAGAATTTGAAATTGTTATTATTATTATTATTATTATCATTGTACCCTTTATTTTTGTTTAGTCCCAAACCGAACCTGAACAAGTCCACCTTTGATCAACTGCATTGCAGCTGTGGACATCCCAATTCCTTTCTCGTATTGCATTATTTAATGTGAGAAGGCGGCGAGCTGGCAGAAACGGTAGCACGCTGGGCGAAATGCGTAGCTGTATTTCGTCTGTCTTTACGTTCGGAGTTCAAATTCCGCCGAGGTCGACTTTGCCTTTCATCCTTTCGGGGTCGATTAGATAAGTACCAGTTATGGACTGGGGTCGATATAATCGACTTAATCCGTCTGTCTGTCCTTGTTTGTCCCCCTCTGTGTGTAGCCCCTAGTGGGTAGTAGAGAAATAGGTATTTTGTCTTTACGTTCTGAATTCAAATTGCGCGGAGGTCGACTTTGCCTTACATCCTTTCGGGTCGATAAATTAAGTACCAGTTACATACTGGGGTCGATCTACTGGATTGGCCCCCTCCCCCAAAAGTTTCGGACCTTGTGCCTAGAGCAGAAAAGATTATTTAATGTGAGCTTGGCTAATATCTCTAACAGGTCAGTCAACGAAGTAAAGGCCCCCAAAGCGACTGGTTATTATTGTTGTTGCTATTAAAGATAACCTTCGAGTTCAAACGCTGCTAAGGTTGACTAACCGTAAATCCTCGAGTATAATCCGCATCACCCCCCCCCCATAATTTAATGGTCAAAATCCCTAGTGCGTACTATATACGAGGTTAAAAATGAAAATTATTTTCTAAGCAATGTGCAAATCTCTATTTGCTGTCCGGCAATGTTTATTCAGACGCATTTTGTGATGTTGGGCATGAAAATCCCTTAAGCTAAGCCTGAAAGCAATGAAGTCATAAAAGAATCATCCATAACTTGCAGTAAGCAACATTTATTAAACGTTATTACTTTTATTTCTTTATTTTCTGCAAACAAAATGCACAAAAAAGCTACACGTTTGAATTATGTTATATGTACAATAATAATAAAGGACGTTACTGCATACATTTTTACAAACCAAGGACGTTATATAGACCTCCTTGACTCAAGTTAGAGAAGGGGTGCGTATTATACACAAGGTTTGGGTTTTTCAGAGGTACAGCTCCCTAAAAATCCCCTGCGTATTATACTCAAGGGCGGACTATACTCGAGGATTTACGGTACCTTCCATCCTTCCGGGATCAGTGAAATAAGTACCCGTTGGTCTGTAGGATTCGATGTAATCGACTTCCCCCATTTTCAAAATTACTAGAAACTTTATAGGATAACTAACTCCATCACTTTACTTTCTTCTTTCTTTCCGTAATTTTATGCGCGACGAAGAATGTCGCTCGCTTTCTTTCCTTTTGGTTAAAAGTTTTTGAGAAAATGCTTTATGAAAATTACATTAATGCAAAGAAAAATAGTTTTATCCTTTGTTTTTTTTTTTAATTGTTTCGGTCATTAGACTGCGGCCATGCTGGGGCACTGCCTTGAAGTGTTTAGTCGAATAAATCGATCCTAGTATTCATTATTTTTCTAAGCCTGGTACTCATCCTACCGATCTCTTTTGCCGAACCGCTAGGTTACAGGGACGTAAACAAATCGACTCTGGTTGTCAAGCAGTTGTGGGACATATACACACACCTTTCTCCCTCTCTTTCAGACAGACACACACACACTCTCTCTCTCTCTCTCTCACACACACACACTCTCTCTCTCTCACACATATATACACACACACATACACACACACGACGGGCTTCATCCCCTCACAAGGTTTGGTCGACCCGGAGCTATAAGAGAAAACATGTGTTCAAGGCGTCACATAGTATATTGAACCCGTAACCATGTGGTTGGGAAGCAAATTTCTATTCCCACAGTCAGACCTGCGCTTAAACCATTGATCTGGTTTTTTTTTTCTCCTTTTTTGTAAAATAATTTTCTTTTATCTGAAAAACAAATAAAATGAATAAAAGTAGATTCATAAATGAAATCGAAAATATTGCAGTGCAGAATCGGAAATTAGATCACAAAATTTCATGTGCAAAGTAT
>NC_042998.1:1652920-1667920 GCF_006345805.1 Octopus sinensis | reverse complement strand
GGTGTGTTTACGTTAACGTAACATAGCGGTTCGGCAAAACAGGCCAATATAATAAGTACTAGGCTTACAAAGAATAAGTCCTGGGGTCGTTTCGTTCCACTAAAGGCGGTACTCCAGTATGGCCCCAAGTAAAAGAATACATACGTACAAGCACAAAAACCAACAAACACCCATTCACACACACACACACACACATATATATATATATTGAGGGAAATGGAAAACCGATTGATATTTTGAACTAATACTACTTTCGTCGCTAATAACGAATTGTATTTAGCCTATCGGCTGATTTTCTTCTGCTGCTAATATATTTTTGTGGACTTTTTAAACACTATATGTCTATAAGAGATACTTTCTCGAGACGAATACCGTACTTTAGTGGGCTTTCAACCTCCTTTCAGTATGGTATACAGATGACTATTTTATATTCCTTATAAAATTCAGAATCGTTTTTCTCCTGTTTTATCTCCTGTTTTATCATGAAGGGATAATAGTTTAATCTATTGTTAAGCTTCCAGTGTTTGTTGTATTGTATAAATAGCAACTATTACTAAATTACCCTCAAGAGACAGTCAGTGATTTGTCAAGGGAAATATTAACCGCGTTAATCTCTTTTCAAACCGTAACTGTGTTAGGTGAAGCCCATTATGGTTGATTTCGACACATCAGATCAATCAATCAAGCATAAATCTTTGACAGGTTCACATTTACAAAGATCTGGTTCCCGTGATGGTGGCGAAAAGAGAAAACAAGAAAATTAGCGCTAAAAAAAGGAAGATAGGAATAAACTAGAGTCGACTAGTGTTTAGTATTTAAAATAAAATAAACATAGGAATGAATGAATTAATGTTAAAAAACGGAAATAGGGATATAAAAACTGGTGACTACTAGTATTTAACTAGTATTTAACTAGTATTACAAAACGGAGATAGAATAAATAGACTAGTGTTAAGTAGTGTTTAACTCAGTGGTTCTCAAAGTGGTCGGTATTGCCCCCTTGGGAGTGGTGGAAAGTTCCAAGGGGGTGTTGAAGAAAAGTGGGGCGATAATAGGGTAACGATTCATGTAAAAACAAGAAAATGAAGGGGTTCATTAGGTTAAGTTTTATTTGTGAAATACAGATGCTTTGGATTTGCTTGAGAAGGAGGTCCATGCTTGTGATGGATAGCTGGGTTGGGGGCACTAGGAATGGGGCCTGGGTATCAAGGTGGCGGCAACTCGAAAAGGTTTTGGAACCACTGGTTTAACTAGTTGTAAAAAAGGGTGGCGGGAATAAAAGACCGGATATTTAACTAGTTTGAAGGAAACAAAGGTTGGAATAATGAGAAAACTAGTATTTAAAACGAATGGAGCTTGGATTAATAACTAAACCAGTGTGAAGAATCCACCACTAGGTCTAGTCCTTGATGCGGTATGGTGGCTTCTGTGCCTCAGTGGCCCTGAGAGTTGTGTTGGTTAAGTTCAAGCTCTCCCATGTTAGATAAATTAAAAGATAAAGACTAATATGGACCACCTCTTCCCAAAGATAAAAGTTGGAGTTGTATAGGGCCAACAGCCCTGTCTAAAAACAGACAAAGTTACAGAAGCATCAGTGATAATTCAAAGCTAAAAAGACCCGGATGAGTGAGACCTTCTCTCGGGTGCAGCAGAATCTGAAAGGCTACATCTTAAGGGAACCAGCATCCTGCATTACACATCAGGCTGGCTATAATCTGGAACCTATATGGGAGACGAAAGAGAGGACGCTTTAAAAATCATTGGATGCGAGATGCTGAGGTAGAGCTGAAAAAGCAGGGATTCACCTGTAAAGGAATAGAAAAGACAGCCCAGAATCAAGAACAGTAGAGACAAGTCATCGATGGCTTATGCTGCATAAGAAGTGAAGGGCTTAAGTAAGTGAAGGGCTTAAGTAAGTAGGGTAAAGAATGGCGGTAGGAATAATTATTAAACTGGTACTATTAAAAATGGAGGAAGGAATAAATTGGCTATGAGTATAAAAAGATATTTTCTATTTGGCTTTCACTCTTCAATTCCTTCAATTTTGTTCGAACTTATTTCTAAATTTCGTGTATCGTTGTAGTTTTGTATGCTAATTATGGAAATGAAATTAATTTTTGCCACAAATAGATAAATGAAAAGTTAATAGCTTTTAAAGTTTGAAAATTTGGGATAATTTTAGCCATTCGAAAGCCGCATAGAAATTGCCTGTTTCCATAGTAGTAAGCCAAGCTATTTGCTTACCTGTCTGTTTTTTTCCGAATTTATCGTTCTCGCTACAATATATTTATTGTTTACATTAATGATTGCCAACCTATTCCCCCCACCAGGCTCCGCCAGGTATGTCCCACCGGGAAAATGTACTTCCCACCTGTTGGAAAATAACTTTATTTTTAATATTTTATCACAATTATTGGATATGCAAAAGGTCAGCAGTTGTGGCTACTCTGTGGTCAGGTTTCTTAAGATTATTAGGAGAACCCAAATGCTACATTAATTCATTAAGTTACATCACAATATACCAAATTTTAATATTTTCTCTTAATTTTAAAATTTCAAAACGCGAAGCCAAACAGAAAAGAACCCAAAAAAGAAAAGAGGAAAATGGTGTTGGCAAAGGGTTTTTTCTGTTGTTGCTTAACATCAGGAGGACTCTGGTTGAACAGGCCTATAATCAAAGATATCCCAACCGTGTCCACCCCGTCTTATCCCTGCATAATTGAACTCAGTATCACCTTACCCAATGTGGGATGTGATGCCAGGGGAAGTTGGCTTCTAATCTAAGGAAGTGGAGCGACCACGAAAAGGCTCTCCCGTTAGCCAATGGTGGTGTTGTAGACGACGGTGTTTTTGCTGGGGTGGTTGTATTGCTGTTGTTGTTGATATTTGTAGAGATGCTGGTGGTAGTGTCGGTGGTAGAGATGAGGTTGTTAGAGGTGTTGGTGGAGGTGATAAGGGTGATGATGGTGATAGTGGGAGTGGTTTTGGTGGAGGTGTGTTGTTACTCGTGGTGGTGGAAGTGGCAATGATAGTGTTGTCGGTGCTGTTATTGTTGATGATGGTGATGGTGCCTGTGTGAAAAAAAGGATGAAAATATCCCGATAAAAGAAGAGAAAGAAGCCACTCAGTTAGGGAGGGGTGTGCAAAATAAAGTGTAATAGGTAGTCAAAGAAACGAGAGTAAAACGGTCGTAGGACAACGGGCGGGGAAGGGAGTAAAATAGAAGAGAGAAAGAGAGAGAGAGAGAGAGAGAGAGAGAGAGAGAAGAGAGAGAGAGAGTGACTAGAAAGAGAGAGGAATAAGGCGGTAAAGTGGCAGAACCGTTAGCACGCTGGGCGAAATGCTTAGCAGTTTTTCGTCTGCCGTTACGTTCTGAGTTCAAATTCCGCCGAGGTCAACTTTGCCGTTCATCCTTTCGAGATCGATAAATTAAGTACCAGTTACGAACTGGGGTCGATATTGTCCTTGTTTGTCCCTTCTATGTTTAGCCCCTTGTGGGCAATTAAGAAATAAGAAAGAGAGAGGAATAGATGGTTGTGACGTAACAGTAAAGCGAGGTTGGCAATTCTGGATGTCCGAGCTCAGTGATTCTTAACCATGTCTTTTTATTCGTGGTCCCCTTTGGTCCCTATTTTACTCAGATGGACCCTCAGAGCCATTCGATATTTTAAAAAAATCCTGTTACATTTTTATAATTAAATATTAAGAATCGTATAAAAATTTTTTAAATATTTTGTATGCGGCGGTGTGGTAAGAAGCTTGCTTCCAAACCACATGGTTCCGGGTTCAGTCCCACTGCGTGGCAGCCTGGGCAAATGTCTTCTGCTATAGCCACGGGCCGACCAAAGCCTTGTGAGTGGATTTGGTAGACGGAAACTGAAAGAATCTCGTCACACCACACACACACACACACACACACACACACACACACACACATATATGTATATGTGTGTGTGCGTGTTTGTCGCCCTACCATCTCTTGATGACCGATGCTGGTGTGTTTACGTCCTCGTAACATAGCGGTTCTGCAAAAGAGACCGATAGAATAAGTACAAGGCTTACAAAGAATAAGTCCTGGGGTCGATTTCCTCGACCAAAGGCGGTGCTCCATGATGGCCGCAGTCAGATGACTGAAACAAAATAAGAAAAAATATTTAAACAACAAAACCTTATATGGACTCCCAACGCTTATTGTTGTACGGTTGTATTAATATTTGGTACCGGGATATATTGCTACACACACACACACACACACACACACACACACACACACACACACACACACACACACATATCATACGACGTCACTGATGATAGAACACTTTTTTAATACAATTCCTAATAATCCTTTTTACTATAGGCACAAGGCCTGAAATTTTGGGGGAGAGTGATAATCGATTACATCGATCCCAGTGCGTAACTAGTACTCATTTTATCGACCCCGAGAGGATTAAAGGCAAAGTCGACCTCGGCGGAATTTGAACTGAGAATGTAACGGCGGGCGAAATACTTATTTCTTTACTACCCACAAGGGGCTAAACACAGAGAGGACAAACAAGGACAGACAAACGGATTAAGTCGATTATATCGACCCCAGTGCGCAACTGGTACTTATTTCATCGACCCCGAAAGGATGAAAGGCAAAGTCGACCTCGGCGGAATTTGAACTCAGAACGTAAAGACAGACGAAATACGGCTACGCATTTCGCCCAACATACTGAACGACTCTGCCAGCTCGCCGCCTTTAAACAATTCCTAATAAGATCTAATCATAATATAATCGGAGTCTTTAGGCATTGAATGGCTTTGAGGGTCCCCACTCCCTAAATAAAACAGGAATCAAAGGTGGTGTCCATAGGCAAAAAATGGTTGCCAACCACTGCATTAAACCGTCATAAAAGCTGTTGCTCTGTTTACGTACGACCTGTTGATATATGATCACTGTGTTAAAATATGTCCCAACTCTTGAAGATTATATGATTATTAACCAATAACACAAACATTTGAGTTCTTAGCTGTTAATCTGTGGAGGATTAAGGAATGTGCATGTGTGTGTGTATGTGTGCGAATCCTCGCTCTCACTCTCTATTATATATATTTATACATGTACGTATACTCTTTTACTTGTTTCAGTCATTTGACTGCGGCCATGCTTGAGCACCGCTTTTAGTCGAGCAAATCGACCCCAGGACTTGTTCTTATTCTTATAAATATATATAGAGTATTTATTTATACATGTATGCCTGTATATATATATATATATATTATATATATATATAGATATATATATATATAGATATATATATATATATATATATATATATAATAAAAATAATAATAATAATAATAATAATAATAATATAATAATAATAATAATAATAATAATAATAATAATAATATTAGGGAGTATAACTCCAAACTTACAGGGAAAAATCCCAATTTAGTATTAAATCAAATTTTACAATTTAAATATATAATATATATAAATTAGAGAAGAACCACTATTATGCAATTCAAACAATGATAGACATAAACCAAATCATAAATAAAAAAAATAAAATAAAAAATAAAAATAAAATAAAATAAAAAAAATAATATATATATATACATATATATATACATTTGTACATGTGTATATCTATACGCGCGCATATACATACGCACACATGCATACACGCATACATGTATATACGCATAGGTATGCGTGTGTGTATGTGTGGTTTATGTGAATGTGGTGTGTGGTGTGGAGTGGTGTTTGTGTGTGTGTGTATGTGTTTGTGTGTGTGTGTGTGTGTGTGTGCTAGAAACTGATTAAAGAAAGACTAATTTGTCTTATTGATCTGAACAGAGGAGAATTAGAGAGTTGATAGGGTTATGCTTCTCTCACAGTGTGAGGTATCTGTTGAGAGAGAGAGAGAAAGAGAGAGAGAGAGAAAGAGAGAGAGAGAAAGAGAGAGAGAGAGGAAAGAGAGAGATAGAGTGAGGGGGAGAGATAGTGAGAAATAGAGAGAGAGAGACAGAGAAATGGGGAGACAGAGGGGTTGGAGTGAGAAGAGTGGAGAAAGCAACATATCAAACGAATATAATTTTAGTTTATCTGTACTTTTAACTGTAACTATTCAGGGTGGACAGAAGATAAAATATGTGAGGAAACGGTTATTGTTGTTGTTGGGTGGGGGAGGTGCTGATGATGTTGACGATGGAGATGCTGGTGTTGGTATTGCTAGAGGCAATGGTGATGGTGTTATTGTTGGTGATAGTGTTGGTGATGGTAGTGATGGTTGTTACTGCTGCTACTGGTTGTTGTTGTTGTTGTTGTTGTTAAGCAACAAGACGGGTAAGGGTGATTAGGCGATGGTCTAGGGCTTAGGGGCGGGAGACCCCAGACCTTGGAAAAAAAGAAAGAAACTTTGGTCGTCTTGTTGTAGTCTAGGGCTCTTTATTGACGCCCGACACCACTGGGAGGTGGCCCTTGAAGTCGCTGGAAATGGAGATCTCCAGGTCCAAATTCTTGGACAGCTGCTGCTACTGGTGTTACTGGTGGTAAATGAGGGGACAAAGGAATAAACGATTATCTGATGAACTTTATTGGCTAACAGCTGTTTCTGCAGTGGGCTCATAGTTGAGTGCCTGAGTAACACCTTACAGCTTCATCGGAGCCTCAAATATAAATTGCACTTTGTCGGTAATCATGTTGTTAATGGTGTTGGTGGTGGTGAAGGTGATAATGTTGTTGTTGTTAGACTCAGGTTAATCTTGCTTATGATCGAAGGCATTTCATCTCGTCTTTTTTGCTATTTGAAAGCGATTTCCCAGCTATTGTCCGTTTGTTGATAATACTATTGGATATGCGGTTTCGGGTTCGATCTCACTATGCAGCGCATTGGGCAAGTTTCTTTTTACCATAACATCATGATGACCAATAAGCAATACTTAGTGAGAAGAATATGATATGCGGAAACTGTGCTGAACATGGTCGTGTATTTATGTCTGTGTGTATACGTATGGAAGTAGGTTAGTAGACGTGCGTATGTGTGAGTGTGTGTGTAAGTGTGTATGTGTGTGTGCGCGCGCGCTTGTGAGTATTTTTTGCTGAAGGATGTAAGGGGCCCCTAAAATCGATGCTCTTCGAACGAAGTCCTTCGCACTGTGTTATAGATACTCCTCTATCACACTTGCCTCCAGAAATGGCCCATTAGAAACCTATGGTTCACAAAGCATAATATTAAATGAAGAAAATAAACAAATTGAATGGACCCCTAGATTCTACTTCGCTGGTTCGGCTTTAAGAAACGATTATCTACGCGAGTAGAGGTTAATATTCGATCAGTGAACGCCATGTACCATTGGTATCATCACAGGGGTTACTCTCAAATGGAACTCGTCACAGCAATGCGATGAATATTGAGGGAAAAGACTGTTTCATTTGTTTTTGTTGCTACGAATGCTTGCAAGAGCATTTGGTGATTTAAAACCAGGCATCAGATTTGGTCAGAGATAAGCTCTTCGCACCTTTGTTTCGATTCAAATTTGAATATATTCCACTTTACTTCCATCACAAATATTCATGAAAAGATGGCGGTTATACATAAGCAGGTACACATATACATCTATAGAGTTATATATACATACAAGAACTACATACTTATATAAAATATGAAATACAGTATCCATATGGAATATCTAATGCGAATCAGATAACGATTCTGCATTTGCAAACCAGCAGAACAATTATACAATGCACCAGATAATTCTAGCAGTAACATGGACGGATAAGTTAACGAGGTTTAAGTAAGTTGGTGGGAACACAATGTAAAAAAACATTGGTGGTATATAATCGTTTGTCATTTAATCTATTCTTTCATCATAAACCTCTACATCGAAATTGAATCGACCACCAATTGAGTAATTCAAGTCTACTTTATTCCTCGAATCTGGGACTTCCAGTCGTTGTCAACGGCAAGTGGAGGAATGGACTCCACCAACTTGACTTACCTTTCTTCGAATTACAAATCTCTCTCTATATATAAAGCTGAAGTTGTCTGTGTATGGCAGGTTTGGTAGCCTTCAACTAACACTATCTCCTCCGAGACCCTGCGGCGCAAGTTGACCAAAATTGAGAGTATGATAGAAGAAGACTTGCTCTTCCTACCGTAGAAGAAAAAATTCAAATCAGACCATGTTAACACCAAAAGTTATTTACATCAAAAAGGTGCTTTTTTCCTATGAAAATCCCTATCTTTTTACGATATTTTGACTGCTGTATCGCCATTTTTCGGTGTATTTCAACCAGAAAAATGTTGACTTAAAGAGAATAACAAGCTACATAATACAAAATTTTTACTTTTCAAAAATTCCAATTCTGAAGGGTCGAAACAAACCCGAGCAACGCCGAGCGATACTCCTAGTAAATCTTAAAGTTTAGTGATAACTCAAACGACCCAACGACTCGCAAAAGGTGTTCGAACATTTTCTTTTGAATTTAATTCATTAGTTTTTCATATGCCATCCTTTAATCGCATACTGGAGGGCGATGCGTGGGGTACAAATAAACACGTTACCTATTTGTAGTTTGTATCTAGTTACTTAGGCACGACTCAATCTGACAACACTATTCATATTTACCTTTATCACAATCCCCTCACCCACCATTTCTACTGCTAGATATCATATTCAATGTTAATCCATTGTTCGTTGCGTTCGTAGAAGGAGCCCTTTTCGTCTGATAGGCTGACGAGAGATATCAGAAAGAGGCTTGTTTAGACACGTCAGGTTCAGACTGGAAAGGAAAACTTAAAAAAAAAGAAGGAAAAAACAAAAGAAAAGCTAGAATTAATAAAGCATACGAAACAGATAAAAGATATGAAAGGAATGAAACTTCAAAATCTTTTCTAAAGTTGAGGTTATTGCAACTAAGAATAGTCCGCGAGTTAGGACATTCTCTGGTTCTCTCTCTTATCTTCTTTTTCCCTCTTTCCTCACTCATTCCTTTCTATCTTTCTCTTTCCCACTTTATTTTTTTTCAAGTTCGTTCTTGTATTCTTGGTTGGTGGTTCGTGAAATTCGTTCATTTGGTTTAAGTTTTGAAGATTTGCGAACCACACACACACTCATTCACACACACACACACACACACACACACACACACACACACACACACACACACACACACACACACACACACACGCACACACACGCACACACACATACGCACACACGTACACATAAATATATACACATTCAGTAGGAGTTCATATATCCTCAAAAGAAGCACACTTTAAAATTAGAGCAGTAATATATATATATATATATATATATAATATATATATATATAATATATATATATATATATATATATATATAGAATGGTTGTATACTGTCAATCTAACAAGAACGTGACAGTAGGGGGTACACTACCGCTGTATAGCCCTAGGAAGCATCGAACGCCTCCTGATGGCTTTGACACATTTTCCCCTGTGTCCTTATATACATTTACATTTACATTTCGTAAATGTATATAAGGACACAGGGAAAAATGTGTCAAAGCCATCAGGAGCGTTCGATGCTTCCTAGGGCTATACAGCGGTGGTGTACCCCCTACTGTCACGTTCTTGTTAGATTGACAGTATACAACCATTCTATCGCCCCACCACCGTACATGTCTCTACGAGAGATTTAGAAATTCAAATTTCTTATATATATATATATTTATATTTATTGCTCGGGGGTTTAAATGGCATAGTTTATATATATGGTACAGTTAAGTTGAAGCCTGTGATACGGGGAAGTGCAGCATTGATGACAAAGCATTTGCGGAGTAAATGAAGGACTAATTCGATTAAGTGAAATGTCATGTGTCTGTTTGGAAGATTCTAGGCCCTAATCTTGTCATGGAAAAGTGGGTGCATGTGATTTTTGAACGTACCAAAAAGCTCTGTGGACATACTCTTCTTTGCGGCTGAGCAATCAGCTGATATAGGAACTACATCTATCTGATAAATTAAGCGTGTGGGCGGCTCGGCAGCAGCACATGAAAGAAATGACGTGGTATGTGGGTGGGGGGATTGACAAGGAAGCCCTTGATAAAAGTGAGAGGAGCAGTTTTGTGGAGAGCCTCGGTTAGTGATGGGTACTACCAATACACAACCTAATATATATATATGTGTGTGTCTATAACAAAGTGAAGTTGTAAGGTACCGCACGAGTGGAAATATATATGAAAGAAGGTTTGAAAATGTAATTTTAAAGATGTTTATTCACTTGACCGGTTTCACTTTTTTAGAAAAAAAGATTGTGAAAAGTAAAATGTAAAGCTTTGGATAAGCTTTGTTGTGTTAAGTACCGGTTGTCACAAAAGTATTAAAATACATAGATGCTTTCTTTGATAATGATAAGAAAATGTTAAAAACAGTTTACAAGGAAATATCTTGAGAAAATATTAAACAAAAAGTTCAATAAAAATATTAGGAGTTCATTAAAAGTCATGTTTGTTTGGAAGTATCTATATGCATACACAGAAAAGTATTAGGAGTAAAAAAAAGTCATATTTGGTAGTATATATACACACAGAAGGAGATATATATACACAGAAGGAGATAGATAAACTCCTAAATATATCTCCTTTGTAAGTGTTTAGTTACAAAAAATTATTTTTTAAATCTGTCGGTCAAAAGGTAAAGATCTCACAAGAGTACCATCCTTCAGCACGCAAACGCTGAAGGCAGTGCAGCTGACATTTAGAAAGTTTTGGGGAAAGTGTGGGTAATTTTTGGCTTCCCCTCGTACACACACACACACACACACACACACACACACACACACACACACACACACACACATTTTCTTTTACTTATCCTTATCAATGAACTACGTCCGGACTACACCATAACAAGGGTCGCTTGGTGCGCAAACAGCCGACCATTGTGTCAGATGTGACTCAGCACTCCTTGACCGCCATTTACTCTTTGCTGTCCTCGTGAGGTTTCTTGTGACTTTGGATACAATTTACCACGAAAATGTCAAGAAGTGCAGATACTGCAATGGATAACAATGGTAGTACATTTATTCGAATGGTAGTACATTTATCGACACTCGGGAAGATGAATGGCAAATTTAACCTGAGTGGGATTTGAACGCAGATAGGTAGGTAGGTAGGCAGATAGGTAGACAGAAATTTAGACAGGCAGAGAGACAGACAGATTGACAGATAGACACACAAGCAGACATAAACATTTATTATTCTTTTACAAGAATGTTTTTGACAGTGACTTCGGAGTTTCGGCCAGCTAAGCCATCGCCGGACTTGCCGAAGCTTCGAAGTCACTGTCAACAATATTCTTGTATAAGAACAATAAATTTGTACTTTACAAAAGTATAGAGTAACCCATCAGATTAATGTAAAATTGTTATTGTTTTAACTGGCCACAAATACAAGCATTAATATAGATAGATAGAGAGAGGAGGAGGGAGAGAGAGAGAGAGAGAGAGAGAAAGAGAGAGATACCAAGTGGACTAACAAGCTTCGTCCATAATCGAAGCTCGTTTCCTTATGGGAAGAAAACCATTCGATTTCGTTCATTCTGTTTCATGATACATCAATGTAAATTGTCCCTCTAATTTGTTAACCAGCTGTGAGATGAATATTAATTATCTTCGATGTATCAACGCAGATGTTACTGTCAGCGTTTTGCTGCGCCATCGCATGTTCCCTTGGGCAAGAGTCTTCTATAGCCCCAGGTCAACCAAAGTCTTGTGATTGTTTTATTTTTAGAATGACATGCTAGGGTAGGTGTGAGAGGCCGGATCTGGTCAGATTGAGCATAAAGCATGTAGAATATTTGGGCCAGACATAGATCGTTTGAATGTCAAAGAGTTAATATAATAATGAAACTACTCAGGGCCGGTGCTTAAATCACGATTAGTGAGCGTAAGCAAGATGTCTCTAGGATTGGAAATTAATTCATAATAAACAAACATTTCCTTAAAACTATATGAGCTATGTAGCCAAAAACAGTAATTATACTCGCTTGCTAGAAATAATAACTAAATCTTCTTCAAATAACACAGTACTGTTAAAAAAAAAGAACACATTGGGGAATCTTATCCTTGTAAAACAGTCTGAAGTTCACAGCTGGAACGTCTTAAATCAATTGCGTAGCGATGGTGGAGTTTGAGGGTCCCGTCTGTTCTGGGCGGCGCTTTTGTGCGGGTGGCACTTTTGGGTTTGCTGTATAAGTCTATATAAGGACAGAGCGGGTGCAGAACTCAAAGGTTACCGCGGATGGCGCACGCACTAGCTGCGTGACTGTCTTAAATCACGACTCTGCTTGATCAGGATTAATATGGTGTTAAATGACAGCAATTAGATCAGTGGTACATGAGGGTAACAAAGATAACATCCTCCCCTTGTGATGTATTTGATAAAATGTGAAGAGATCATATGTCATAGAATAAGTCATAGACATAAGGGTTACAAGAGTACGTTTATTTTAAATAAAAACTGAGGAATATTTTCGCAAGAACGGCATGCACTGCGATAGGAAAGTAGGAGATGAATATTAGGGCTCTATGGTAAAAAAAACAAAAAAAAAAACAAAAAAAAAACGAGAAATCGTTGGTAGAGATTTAGTGAAGAGCATTGGGTTCAGGGTCCTTCCAAGAAATACAGAAATACAAGAAGACGTCCATAGTTCGCTCGAATCGCCAACTTAGTATCTTTTGTCGAGGGATCAAAGGCTTGAGTAGGCTTAGCTATGGCGATGAGGTGCAAGGGGTCTTGTGAATATGGTGGATGGAGTAGAACACACCAGGCTGAGATCCAATATCTTATCCTGCATGATCCTTGCTGAATGTGGAATTGCGTTATCATGGAGAAGCATAATGTTTCTCCGATTGACGAGAGCAAGGAATTAAAAGATTTTCAGCCACATATTGCAGCTGTTTGTATCTGATTATGGTTTAAAAACTCAAAATGAATAATACTGCGGCGATTCCACCATACACACAGCATAACCTTCCTTCCATAGAGCTCAGCCTTTGCGATAAGTCGTCACTCCACTGCCTTTTGCATTGAACATTGTCACAAAAGACCCATTTTTCTACCTTGAAAGAAGACTTGTCCCTATGGACATGTGATCTTCCCTATTCTTCTCACTAAGAGTATGGGGAACCCAAACAACCAGCCTTTGACTTTTCTTATCTTTTCAAAGTGGCGGCAGATGGTGGATTGGGATATGTCTCAACAGGATGTGCCTCAGTTGCGATGTGTCTCAATAACAAATCTCTAGAACGAAACTTGGAAAAAAACAATTTTGCACTTGCTGCTCAGCAACGACACCTTGGCTATAAACATTGCAGATTTTCTTAGCTGTTTGTGTTTTTGTTTTCCATTCTTAAAGTCTCACATCACATGTTGAATATGCACTTCAAGTTCATCGATTTTAAGGCAGTGAAATTTAATATTGAACTATGATGTGCACGCTTTCACTGCCTAAATACGAATGACGGATGAGGGCCTTTTGAAAACGATAGTTTCTATTTTAAACATCTGAAGTTCGAAATATATATAAATATATATATATATATATGTATGTATGTATGTATGTATGTATAGATCGTTAGCCACTAAACAAATTTTTTGTCTCTCCTTGTTTCTTTCTGTGTTCCTTTCTGTGGAAGAGCGTAGGCTCGAAACCTTAAAGACTTTTTCAATTCCCGAGCGTTATACTAATACATCTGTTTGTTTTCTACACGACCTGTCTTCGTTTTTTGTTTTTTTCGTGAATTCTCCCTATATATATATATATATGTATGTTTTTTTGTATTGAATACGTATCGCCACCGTGGGCCACTGCATCGAACACTTTGAACATATAGCATGAATGAACTTACTTCAAACTATATTTGAACTTTAAGATGTCTGACTCCGTTGTATATTGTAAATGAATTTCTCGTGTTTGACGGCATGAGCTGTCTTTTTTTATATATAACTTTTTTTGATAAGGTTCATTTCAGGAACTGAAACATGTTATAATGTATATATAAAAATTAAAAATTGTATAATATAGCAGCATTTTCGAACTTCATTTTTTACAAATATGTATATATTTATATATATATAAATATAGGCGCAGGAGTGGCTGTGTGGTAAGTAGCTTGTTTACAGTTCCAGGTTCAGTCCCACTGTGTGGAACCTTGGGCAAGTGTCTTCTGCTATAGCCTGGGGCAGACCAAAGCCTTGTGATTGGACTTGGCAGGCGGGCACTGAAAGAAACCCGTCGTATATATACATATATGTGTGTGTGCTTGTGTGTCTGTGTTTGTCCCCCCCCCACCATCGCTTGACAACTGATGCTGGTGTGTGAACGTCCCCTTAATTTAGCGGTTCGGCAAAAGAGACCGATAGAATAAATACTAGGCTTGCAAACATTAAGTCCATGAGTCGATTTGTTCGACTAAAGGCGGTGCTCCAGCATGGTCGCAGTCAAATGATTGAAACAAATAAAAAGAATAAAAGAATACACACACACACACACACACACACACACACACACACACACATATATATATATATATATGTGTGTATAATGCTCCCATGTGTGTACTTCAGTTTATACATTCAAGCATAGAAATAATACAAACGAACGTATGTAAATGATACAGAAGTGCGCGCGCTTAGGTAGACACACACACACACACACACACACACACACACGCAAACGCCCATGTATATATACATATAAGTATGTACACACACACATACACACATATATATACATACGTACATAAATGTATGCACATCACAAATATGCATACACACACGTATGTATACATACATACGTACTTATATAAAAATATGTTGTGTGTGCGTATTTGTGTGTGTGACTGCATGTGTGTATGTGTTATACACATACACACACACACACATATATACACACACATATATACACACATATATATGTACATGTTATTTTATGTCTAAACGCTGTGCCTATATATATT
>NC_042998.1:1635420-1645420 GCF_006345805.1 Octopus sinensis | reverse complement strand
GACGAGTTGAGACTATGGATACTCTCAACCATCTTATTCTTCGTCTACCCTTACGTCTCTTCCGCTCTGCTCAGCTTGAAGAATCCGTCTTGCGATTCTTTTCTTGAGATATTTATCTTTCTATAATCCTCATACCCACGATTTTCAAACGTAATTAATATCCTGGAAAAGGTCACTTTAGCCAGACTGGCTTGAATTCTGTACTGCACAAAAACGAGTATTCGGTGGTCCGAAATATTCTTATTTTCTTTCATAGCTCTACAGAGAAGTTTCGTTAAAGTGATATGCACTATCATCCTTAGAATGGTTAATAAAATAAGGCATGATTGTATTCGTGATAAAAAAAAAGTATCCTGTATTGGGTATGGGTACGTTTAGGCGCAAGAATTCTATGTACATTTTTTCTTAGTCCTTTATTCTTCTAGTCCTTTATTTTAGTTGTTTAGTTTTAGAAAGAAACGCTTGAATACAGAATAAGAATTTGCTAGTCTCAGTTTGTCAGAGTTTGTCGTAATATATTACACATTTTGTTGCATGTATGTACATTTAATTTTTATCGTTGGGTCCAATGGCCATGTGAATAAGATACCGGAATATCAACTCATGTATAGTATTCACAGTTGCGCTTGATATTTCTGTAACTGGTATCTTATCTATATAGAGACTCTACCTTCTTAATGTTATTTTACCTGGATGTAAAATATTGCTTATAAACTTGTAAAAAGACTCATCTTTATTATTTTATATTTCAGTATGTTGTAGGCTAGAAGGATATCAGTTATATAGTAGTTTCCGAAACTCATTGTGACTGATAAATTTAAGGAAAGTTAGTTGACACAAGGAACGTGATAGTATATGAAGCAGAAGAATCATGCTCTCATATAAACAATCCAATTCGAATTAGATGCTTGACGAGAGTATGGTGTATGTTGTTTCTACTTTTCTCAAGAACTGAAGAATAATTTTTCTATACAAATAAAACTTGTTAAATTTATCAGGGAGCGGGATTGTTCAAATATTACGTTCTTATTTTTTGTCTTAAATATTATTTTTGCAAGAATATTAACAACGAAATAAGTTTGAATACGAATCGAAAGCGAGAGACGAACTCGGTTTACTGGATGCGTTGATCTGCTCTATTACGCCCTGGAAATGAGTATGTCGTGTTGGAAGTAATAAAGAACATTGGTTAGACCAATCAAACCCATCAGAACTTTGTGTCACACACTTGTGAAATCCTCCAATAAAGTTATATCAAACGTTAAGAACATTTCGTGTTTCACTAGAAACATACTCGTTCTATTGAAGAGTAAACGTTGATTTGCGGTGATGAACGGAATATATATTGCTATCAGTGGAGAGGCCGACGATGTTATTAAGTCCAGCACGATTTACGAGTCTAAATAAAAACAATTTGCTTATATGAGCTCATGTTCAATGCTATAAATACAGAATGATAATATATTCTTTTATTCTTTTACTTGTTTCAGTCCTTTGACTGCGGCCATGCTGGAGCACCGCCTTAAAGAATTTTAGTCGAAGAAATCGACCCCAGAACTTATTCTTTGTAGGCCTAGTACTTATTCTATCGGCCTCTTTGCCGAACCGCTAAGTTACGGGGGACATAAACACACCAGCATCGGTTGTCAAACGATGGCGAGGTAGGGGACAAACACAGACGCACCCACACATATAAATATATATATATATATATATATACATATACGAAGGGCTTCTTTCAGTTTCCGCCGACCAAATCCACTCACAAGGCTTTGACCGGCTCGAGGCTATAGTAGAAGAGACTTGCCCAAGGTGTCACGCTGTGGAACTGAACCCGGAACCATGTGATTGGGAAACAAGCTTCTTACCACACAGCCACGCCTGCGCCATATAAAGATATTGCTTTCGATAAAAAAGTTTACTTGAAACATTTTTCTTATCTTCTTATGAAAACAAATCTCTTTCAATATTTAGCGAATACATTTTTTCTTTAATTCATTTCTCCAGCCCCTAACAGTTATTCTCTGCCAGCATTACTCGGGAGGACCATTCAAGGTGGAAAGTTACAGGCACCAGCTTATACGTTATTGGGACGAAAGACACTTGGGAGTTTCCATGAAGACTTAGCAAAGGTAAGATTGGAATCCGTCTCTTTGTATCATTTAACATTTCTGTATTTACTCCACTCTTCACTCACGAATGTAATCAAATGACCTGTACAAAGGTATCTCATTGGAATGCTCATTAAAGAAAGGTAAACGGTAAAGACACCTTTGGGTCATGAATGACCATGAGATGGCACCTAGAATGTCCCCCCCCCGAGGCACAAGTCCGAGGCAAAGTCCGAGCAAAGTTGTTTATGGAAGACCAGCAGTCACCCACGCATACCAGCCTCCCTTCTCCACGTCATCGATGTTACCCAAGGGAAAGGACAAAGGGGCCAATACAGCTTGGTATCAGTGACGCTGCAACTCATTTCTACAACTGAGTAAACTGGAGCAATATGAAATAGAGTGTCTTGCTCAAGAACACAACACAGCTCGGTCTGAGAATTGAACTCATTACCTCATGTTTGTAAGCCCGCAAAATAAGCCTTTAGTTTAAGATTTGTTCCGTAACTGTTTTACACCATGACGACGATAATGATGTGAAGAAAAAAGCATGAAGTCGATAAAATTAAGAATGAAATTTGATTGTAGCTGTATCAGAATGTACATCACGGAATAAGAATCCACAGAGTATTCGATAAAGCGTGGGGCTTTGCCCGTGACCCTTCACAGGTTTCTAAGACGGGTGAGATTTATGTTGGTCGACGTGCTGTTGGGATAGTTGAGCCAGCTGTAAGTCGACGTCTGAAGAAAAGTATAACACGACACAAAGGGACTTTCTGAGGATTGACCTTCTGGGGAGGAAGAATTAAATATAGTACTTAGAGGTGGTGGGTGGTGGGTGGTGTGATGGTGGGAATGGAGACTCAGAACGAGGGATGAAATGAAGAAAGATGGTTTGTCGGGAATGCTTGATGATATTCAGTTTGCTACCTATGAGGGGCAGAGGATAGGATAATAAGGTGGAAGAGGCGAGTGAGGAGGAGGCATTGTTGTGTTAACTGGACGGCTTTCTTCTGGATTCAGTCAAAGACGTTTGTATGTATGTAGAAGAAGCGTAGTGCCTGATGTAGGACCACTACTCTTATAATGAAGTTGTGATCTTCGGCACCGCGGTATTTACTGACCTTGAAGCGAGAATCTAATCTTTAAGATAAATTGTTTGCTATGTTATGAGTGAGAGGTCACCGGGTGATTGTGAAACGTACTGGTGCCACGTAGAATGTACCAGTGCCGGTACTATGTGTAAAGCACACATGCTTGTGCCACGTATAAAGCATGCGTGCCGTTGCTACGTAAAATGCACGCAATAATCTCTGTAAAGTGGTTGGCGTTAGATTAGAAAGGGCATCCGGCCGTAGAAACAGCGCCAAAACAGACAATTGGAGTATAGTGCATCTCTCTGGCTGGCCAGCTCCAGTCAAACATTCCAACCCATGCCAGCACGGAAAACAGACGTTAAATGATGATGATGATGATGCTGATGATGATGATGATGATGATGCAGTTGTTGCAATTTTGAAAGTTTCAAATGTATTATTGTTGAATGTTGTTTCCTTGACAAATACATTGGTTGTGTCTTTGAGTTGTTCAAAGAGACTAAAGGCGGATATGTTTACAGAAGCAGAGCACATTTGAAATGAAGTATTGAAGTGTGGCGATGGTGCGTGGATGACCTTTGCAAACAGAAGATTAGAAAAGAGTGGTATCGTCGAATTAAGAGTTAGTAATATTGATTTCAAATTTTGGGGAAGATGTAAGTGAATTGCGATGACTCCTATGCTCAACTGGTATTTACTTTATCGGCCCTGAAAGAATGAAAGGCAAAGTCGACCTTGGCGCAAGTTGAACTCAGAGCGTGAAGACGGACGAAATACTGCTAAGCATTTCACCCGACTCTGCTAACAGTTCAACCGCCTTAAAGAGTTATTAATATCATGTTTGACTTCAGGCGGCAGAATCGTTTGCACGCCGGGAAAAAATGCTTGGCGGCATTTTGTCAGTCTTTACGTTCTGAGTTCAAATTCCACCGAAGTTGACTTTGACTTTCATCCTCTCGGGGCTGATAGAATAAGTATCAGTTGAGTACTGGGCTCCGTGTAATCGACTAGCCCCTCCCCACGAACTTGCAGGCTTTGTGTCAAAAATTGAAATTAGTATTATGTGTGACTGCGAGTAGGTCGTTAATATACGAGACATAAACGTACTTTGGAGTCCGTGGGTTATGCGGGTTATGTAGAGCCACATATGCAGAGCTGGTTACTCTGGCTTTACAGAAGATTACTGTCTAAAAGACGAGAGGCAGTTGAATCGGGAGATTTTCATGCTAGACAAGATCATTATTTACATTATTTACATTCGACAGATATTTGTCCTCATCTTACTTGTTGTTAACACAACGTTTCGGCTGATATACCCTCCAGCCTTCTTCAGGTGTCTGGGGAAATTTCGAACCTGGGTTCTCATTTCTAAGGTATTTTTCGATGTTGTTGTTGTTGTTGTTGTTGTTGTTCTTCTTCTTCTTCTTCTTCTTCTTCTTTTCTTCTTCTTCTCTTCTTCTTCTTCTTCTTCTTCTTTCTTCTTCTTCTCTTCTTCTTCTTCTTCTTCTCTTCTTCTTCTTCTCTTATTATTATTATTATTATTATTATTATTATTATTATTATTATTATTATTATTGTTAGTGTTCAGCTCACTGCTTGGAATCGAACTCGGAATCTTGGAGTTAAGAGCGGGAATATCCGTCGAATGTAAATAATGTACATAATTCCTCATCTCTTAAATATAGTACTGTAGACAAGATCATATGCTTTAACGATATAAAGTGCAACGAAATTTTTCGACCAAATATCTCAAGGAGGAGAAACCACTGTTGAGTGAAATAGGAGGGCAGTTTCCTTGTATGTCTGGCCCTTCAGAAGTAATACTGGGGGTCATTGAGGAGGGAACAGATTCAAAGTGTTGAAGGTAACTTAATAAGCTGCTTCCACTACTTTTGAAATATTGGCAGTGAAAGCGAGAAGTTGATAGTTGGCAGGGCTAGAATTTCTCCCTTCTTGGGAATTAGATACACCCTGACGAGTTTCCTTCCACTGATTAGGTTATATTATAGGCGAGAAAGAAGGAGAGAGAGAGAGACTAAGGGAGAGAGTGAAAGAGAGATGGAAGATGGGTGAGGATAGGTGCTATCGCTGGGGTGCACAGTTCTGACTGTAATGCAAGGGCCATGATCAGAATCTATGATCTTTCTGGTTTGAAGCAGATAAAGCTGTTTTCACTCTTGGCCTATATTTGGTGGTGTGTCTACTGGAGTGGAGAAGACAAATGTTGGTAGAGGCTTTCCGAACGTGTGCAATGTAGAGTTGGATATAATGTGGGCGACACAGTTGAAAGCTTTCTTCGTAAGAGTGCTACTCACTCTCATCATATTGGTTTCAAATTTTGGCACAAAATGGCGTAAGCCGATGAAATCAGCCTCAGTGCTCAACTGGTACTTACTTTATCTACTCCGAAAGGATGAAAGGCCAAGTTTACCTCGGCGGAATTCGAACTCAAAATCTGAAGACTGACAAAATGCTGGTAAACATTTCACCCGGCATACTAACAATTCTTTCAGCCCCCCCCCCCGGTTTAATCACTTTCATTCTATTAGTGAATGGTTGATAAGAAGATGTTGAGAATTTGATAGAGATTATCGTTGAAAAGTTTGGAAACTGGAGAGCATGTACGATGCTGAGTGCTGTAGCAAAGCGTAATTTCGCTTGAAAGAGTTGAGGTTGCTTAAGATGGCGACTGTTTCCAACGTTTGTAGGTCGCCTGTGTTTCTGAAGCACAGTTACGTATAACTAGATTAGGAATTGTGATATGTGGTATGGAAACATGACTGGTATTGCGAAGTATGAAGATGTATGGCGGGTAGACGTGGTTTGATAGTGGGTGGATGATCCAACAGGATGTAGCTTGATAAAGGCTAGGTTTGAAGGCGAGAAATAGATCAAAGGTGCTTTAGACATACTGTCGATCGGCGATACATATGGTTGATGACATTAATTGATGCCGAGGGTTGAAGATGAAAAGTGTTCGGTTTTTACACCAGTAACATCAGAATAGTAGGAGTACGAAAGCCAAGAAGAGTTGTAGACATTAAAATCATGCGTCAACACGACAGTGTGTGTGTGTGTGTGTGTGTGTGTGTGTGTGTGTGTGTGTGAGAGAGAGAGAGAGAGAGAGAGAGAGAGAGAGAGAGAGAGAGAGAGAGAGTAAAGAGTAGAGTGCGGAGTTTTAAAAGCTCAAGTCGGAGTGTAAGGACGAAGTTCCCATACTTTCAGGGAAGTATAACGCGTGATTCATGCCCGTCGCTAAGGGTTGCACTGGACAGCACTGTCTCGTCCCTATTCAATTGTGTACTCTAATATTTACAGTAACACACTTATTTCGAAACTCTATTTTGGCATTATTACACATTAGTGCCCACCTAGAATATTCTGAAACACCTTCCGGGCACCAAAGTCTGGCAACGGGCCTAGCGTATTTGATGTCCTCTCCACAAGACATGGGATGGAGAATGGAAGAGGTCTGAGAGTGGCAGATGCAGTGGCTAAATTTAGAGAAATTTGAAATATGGTTTTTAGGAAATCCTATAAATCCAAGTTTTATACCAAACTAATACTAATAATGCTTTTCTAGTCAACTAAACTCTGGCCTTGATATTGACATAGACTCCAACATTAGCTTTTGTTGTTCCCCTTATGTTACGCCTTTTTTCAACGTGTATTTTTGTTGGTTCCAAAAGTTTATTATTGCGGTCTTCGACTTCTTTACCGGTTAATGGAATAGTCAGAAAGGCCTAAACTATTTACATAATTTCAGATTCCCTGGTGATCAACGTTGAAGAATGCCTTCTGAAGCGATATTTCACAAGAGGTTTCTAAAATGTGTCACAGATTTTAAAAAATACAGCAGAATTAGCTCATCGTGTCCACTTTGAGACCAATACGTTTTGATAACAATAACCACTTGATGACATTAAGCAGACGATAATATAACACTATCTGAACCAATTAATCGATTAAGCCGATTATTTTAAGATCATTTTCAGTAGAGAGTTTGGGACCCGTTAATTTTGAGAGCAATAACTTTTTCACAGCATTATCGTACTATAAACATAATCGACCAACATAAATATACTATCGCCACTCCTGACACCAACATTTTCCCTAAATCTTTTATCGTTAATCTTTTACTTGCTTCAATCATTACACTGCGGCCATACTGGGGCACCACTTTGAAGAATTTTTTGTTGAATGAATCGCCCCCAGTTCTTAGTTTCTTTTTTAGGCCTGGCACTTATTCTATCGGTTCCTTTTGCCCAGCCGCTATGTTACGGGAACGCAGTCACACCAACACTAGCTGTCAAGTGGTAGTGACACACACACACACACACACACACACACGACGGACTTCTTTCAGTTTCTGTCAACCAGATCCACTCACAAGGCTTTGGACGGCTCGAGGCTATAGTAGAAGACACTTGCCTAAGGTGCCACGCAGTGGGACTGAACCTGGAACCATGTGGTTGGGAAGCAAGCTTCTTACGACATAGCTACGCCTGCGTCTATATGCTTAACTTTAGAACAAAGCTATTTTTGATATATAATTTTCTTACGAAGGGTGCCATTGGTTTTTTTTAAATCCCCAGTTTATCCCAAGCTGATGCACATCCACAGTGCACCACAATGTCAAAAAGATTGAGAATCCCTGCCTTAGGCATTTGGACTCGTAATTATTTATAGAAAAAAGTAGTCTACTGTTATATATCGAAAGTAAATTGTCCTCATATTGCACTATGCAGGGCTTCCGTCAGTCAGGGGTGACCATTCATTAGTACCTTCGTCGGTCAGGACTGACCAATAATAACCACCGTATACGCAGACCTGGTCAAAATTTTCTTTTGTTGTTGGAAAATTAGTTACTCTACGCGTTCAAGTCTCCCCATTTCCACTCCACCAATTCTGTCTGAGGCCACCGCCTTGAAGACGATACAGTTTGGTACCAGTGTTGTCGCAGGCGTTGCTGTTAGACTACAAAGAGCCGGAACACATAACCCACTGGCAATTGTCTGACGCGCAAACAATTCTCCCACTGCACCCCATTGGTTGGTATTTTTTTATAAATCGAATCTGGAAAGGTGAAAGGCGAACTCAGAACACAAAGAACCGGGACAAATACACCAAAGCATCCTATCCGACGCTCAGCCAGTTCATCACCTCGCAATATATATCCACGAAGGGATGCTGAAGAATTCCTGGCTATATATAGGAGTGACTGCGTGGTAAGTAGCTTGCTTACGAACCACATGGATTCCGGGTTCAGTCCCACTGCGTGACACCTTGGGCAAGTACCTTCTATTATAGCCTCGGGCCGACTAAATCCTTGTGAGTGGATTTGGTAGACGGAAACTGAAAGAAGCCCATCGTATATATGTATATATTTATTTGTGTGTATGTTTGTGTGTCTGTGTTTGTCTCCCCAACATCGCTTGACAACCGATGCTGGCGTGTTTACAAGTAAAAGAAAAAAGAAAAAAATATATCTATATATATAAAACTCAATTTGTGTGTCTGTGTGTTTAACTTCCCGGCACATCTCCTCCTAGCCAACAAATCGTAGAACCACCAAAAATGGGTCACTTAAATTTAGATGAATGAAAACTGAACTGCGCTATTTCTGTTCCGAAATTCATCTCGCAAGTGCAAAAATCGATAATGTGTTTGTTTAGGCCTTATCCCATGCATTGAATAGCGAACTTTACTCAGTCAGCTGTTTGACGTGACCTGTGTTCACCACGCGTGCAAGCATGCGTAAATTGTATGAAAAATAAAAAATCAAGATATAAAAACGAATCGCCGTAAACATTGTAGAAATTCGGCAAAGAAATGAATTTTCGGGATGTAGCCTGGAAGGTTTTTTTGTATTAATCGTTTGGACTTTGTGAACACATACCAATTGTTTTTATAACATTTTTAACGCTTTGAATTAAATATGACCATTTTGCGTTGAGTCTGCAGTTTGAATCACTTTAACCAAATTTTAGCAGGCCGGATTTTTGATCATCACGATACATCGCCAGCGACTCCCTGAAACTCTCCCTTGAAATCCCGTTGAGAAATCTATTATATATATAATAATACTTTGAATGTGACTCCTGAGAAAGAGTAAAAGTAATTATCCGATGAACGTCGGGTAATACCGCTAGTATATATATATATATATATATATATATAAATTCTAACTTTTAATCCGCTTGTTATTATGACAGTAGTGGTTAAAGCGATCGTTGCAACGAAGTAAGATAAAGCGCTTAATAATTTCAATAGCAAACAGACGACAATGATCTCATGCGAAGCTTTCCCTCACAATCGTCTGCATTCATCAAAGTAAAACCCATGTACAAACGAAATAGAATTATTTACATTTGCCACACTCTTAATTTATCTATTGACATATAAACCTTACTTGTTCCTACTTTCAATCCACACAGCTTGACACTTGTATTACAAGTTGTCTATCCCAATTTTTCTCTTAGTCTTTCTCATAAATAACAATGTTACTATTTATTCATTTATTCTGCTTCGTAATTTCTTTCTACGTTTTTTAGCATATTTTTTCGAATGTTGATACTTTTCTTTGTCTTTCATATTTAATTTTTCAAAGAACCCCCGCTTCCCTTTCCTTAGCATTAAATCAAAATTACGTAGTTTTGTCGTTTATAGGAGGCAAAATAAAAAAAACAAAAACAAACAAAAACTATAAAACCCATCATAACGAAATATATTATCTCTGATTTTAATGGCATTCCATAACAGACACCCCAACGGAATGACAGATAAAACAAC
>NC_042998.1:1630978-1635320 GCF_006345805.1 Octopus sinensis | reverse complement strand
TGGTATCTTTCTGTTGAAGAGCGTAGGCTCGAAACGTAAAAGACTTGTTTTATTTATATTCCTGAGCGCCATACTAATACAATTGCTTGTTTGTACTCCACCTGCCTTCGTCTTTTGTTTATTTTCATAAAGCGTCCCGTTATATATATATATTGATACAAATATATAAAATTCCCATTGTTATAATCGTTGAAGTTGTACAGTCATTATGAGTATTGAATTTTCTTTTATAGTCATGGGTTCATAAGCAAGCGGCACCGTGCTATAGTTTTGGCGTTCGTCACTCCCCCTACACAGTTCCTCTCGTCGTTGAAGTGTCTGATTAAAACGTCTTTCTGTTTTATACTGAAATTTAAACCGTGTTTAACGAACAGTAAACAGAACAATACATGTAAGTATATTTTGAGAGTTAATTTTGATTGCATTTTGTGTTAGGCTCACCACATCTTTACATATAAAACTGTAGTTGTGTGAGTGTCTCCTACGATTTAGATTCCTAACTACTCCCACATTTTGCGGTGCAGTGTAACCAAAAGCGGGTATCTTATAGTCGTGATTCATATCGAGCCCTTCTGGCTATTAGCGTGAGTCTACGATTTAAAAAAAAATTTACCATAATTTCCCATTTTTAATGCATTTTTTTGCTATTATATAAAGGAAGTAACTCTCTAAAAATGCTTATATAGTTATTTCCCTTACAAACCCGAGCAACGCCGGGCGATACTGCTAGTTAAGTATAATTAGCTCCCCACCTGTCTTCTGATTTTTATGCAGAAGACAGTCCTCGGAGATTCTCCCATATCATTATTTTGATTAATCGCCTAATTAGTGAATAATGAATATGGTCTGATAAATAGAATAAGAGTGTGTTTCGATGAGGATATCTAATTAGATTGGAACACGCCATTCTACTCGTCACCACATGGCCTCATTTAACTGTTTGCATTTAGGAGTTGTCTCCCTTGTCTTTTAGAAGTATTATGACAAATGTTTTTACTTAATTATGGTATAATTTTATAGCAATTACGCTTAGCTCCTTATATTACTTATGTGATCTATCTATCTATCTATCTATCTATCTATCTATCTATCTATCTATCTATCTATCTATCTATCTATCTATCTGTAGGTCTGTCTGTCTGTTTGTCTGTATATATATATATAATGTTATTGTTGAAGATATATATATATGGCCTGCTCGCTTAGCCAGCGGGGTGGCGTCATTCGAAGGCTAAAACAATGCGAACGCATTGTGACCAGCGATGTGTAACTACATCTGATGGACTGGTCGTAAAAGAATATAATATATATATATATATATATATATATATATATATATATATATAATACTAGCAGTATCACCCGGCGTTGCTCAGGTTTGTAAGGGAAATAACTATAAAGCATTTTTAGAGAGTTAGAGCCAAAAAATAGCAAAAAAAGGAAAAAAAATTATGGTAAATTTTTTTTTGAGAGTTAAAAAAGGTGGAGTTGCGTCCCCTAGACAGTTTGCGGTTTGTGTTTCTGATTCTCGACCCCATGTCGAATTTATCGATTTTTTCAGAACTGGGGGAACTTTTCAAAATTTTCGCTGCGTTAGTTTTGAATTATGACATTGGGCTATGTGTGTGTCAAGTTTCATCAGAATCGGTTGAAAGCCGTGGTCAGGGTGAGGGTACGACCAAACAGACACACAGAAACACGCACAGACAAACTGCCGTTTATATAGAGAGAGATATACACATACCTTTAAATGTAATATGTGACAATTATTTGGTAGCCATAATAAAACTGAGTTTCGGATGCCAAAGTGGAAATCCACGCCACCTTCTCTTCAGTTATCCGGCCATCGGAAAAAGTGCTATGAAAATGACCATTAAACAAAGGGAAATTACTGTGTGATTGACCGTTATTAAGACAAAAGGGCTATTTGAATGACCGCTAAGTGAGGGGAGGGAGTAAAAATAAGAGGGCACACATATTACATTTACAGATAAATTCCTCTATTTACATAATATCGAGGTCTCGTTCATTCTTTTGTTGTCTTACCATTTGTATCAATATATATATATATATATATACTATATATATATTCGGAGCATAAATAATAATAATTATATATATACATTATATGATTATATAAGGGAACAGGAAAAAGTCCTGCTCCAACATGTAAGAAGTGCCAAGAA
This sequence comes from Octopus sinensis, assembly GCF_006345805.1. Classification (NCBI taxonomy): domain Eukaryota; kingdom Metazoa; phylum Mollusca; class Cephalopoda; order Octopoda; family Octopodidae; genus Octopus; species Octopus sinensis. The sequence goes on along the minus strand of NC_042998.1, from coordinate 1,633,134 downwards.
AAAACCCGTTATAAACCACCTTTAGCTCCTGCAAAAATACGGGTTGTAGACGCACAAATGAAAAATACAAAATATAATTCCACAGCCCAATTTCGAGATTAAAGCAGTAAAATAGCATATTTCCCATCCTCATCACAATATTCAAAGAAACATAGTCACAAATATTTATAGATACCCCCACGAAATAAATTCGTACGATCATGTGTAAATATCCGCGCTTATGCTTCAAAATAAAGACAAATTTTCACTTTTCATTTCAGCCGCGTATTTTTTAAAACCGAAATATCTCAAAGTAATGCAATTCCGATTCGGAGCAGAAATATTTTATTTATTTATATAAACAAGGATAAAAATCATGTAAATAATAATATCAAGTGGCCAACAAGCTATAAAAACTTGTGGTTAAATTATACTAAACTAATAATTATATATATTTGATTTCCATTTTGAAGTCGAGTACATCAACATCAAAATAAAAATTAAATGGAAATTGTAGCACGTAAAAATCACCATCCGAACGTGGACGATGCCAGCGCCGCCTTGACTGGCGTCCGTGCCGGTGACACGTAAAAAGCACCAACCGATCGTGGCCGTTTTCCATCCTCCTCTGGCCCCTGTGTCGGTGGCATGTAAAAAGCACCCGCTACACTCACGGAGTGGTTGGCGTTAGGAATGGCATCCAGCTGTAGAAACACTGCCAGATCAGACTGGAGCCTGGTGCAGCCTCCTGGCTTCCCAGACCCCGGTCGAACCGTCGAACCCATGTTAGCATGGAAAACGGACGTTAAACGATGATGATGATGACACATTATATAATTATATAAAGGATCAGGAAAAAACCTGCTCCTGCATGTAAAAATACACCAAAATAACGTTATAAACCACCTTTTGAAGCATAAACGCGGATATTTACACACGATCGTACGAATTTATTTCGTGGGGGTATCTATAAATATTTGTGACTATGTTTCTTTGAATATTATGCTGAGGATGGGAAATGTGCTATTTTACTACTTTAATCTCGAAATTGGACCAATACACAATTGACTGTGGTGTTTTACTTTGCATTTTTCATTTGCGCGTCTACAACCCGATTTTTTGCAGGAGCTAAAGGTGGTTTAAAACGTTTTTTGGCGTATTCTTACGACATGCTCGAGCAGGTTTTTTCCTGTTCTCTTATATAATTATATAATGTATACATACATACATACATACATACATACATACATACATATATATATATATATATATATATATAATATATATATATATATATATATATATATATAATATTATATATATATACATAACATACATACAATAATATATATATATATAGATCGTTAGCCATTACGCACATTTTTCTCTCCTTGTTTTTTCTGTGTCCCTCTCTGTAGAAGAGCGTAGGCTCGAAACGTAAAAGACTTTTTCTATATCTGAGCGCTATACTAATACATCTGTTTGTTTTATACACCACCTGTCTTCGTCTTTTGTTTTTTTCGTAAACTCTCCCTAACCACACACACACACACACATATATATATATATATGTATATATAATTATTATTTCAGTATAATTTAACCACAAGTTTTTCTAGCATGTTAGGCCACTTGATATTATCAATTACATGATTTTTTATCCTTGTTTATAGACACGCGCACGCACACACACCACACACACACACACACACACACACACACACGCAAACACACACACACACACTCACACACACACGCGCACACACTCACACACACACACACACACACACACACACACACACACACACACACACACACACACACACACACACACACACACACAAACACGCAATCAGAGATGTATTTGTAAATATTTGTGGAATTGTGTTAATTCTTAATAATTTCAGTATCGAACCCAGTGAATGTCAGTGATTGACCTAATGACATTTGTCATCGATTTCTTTTCTTTTCAGGTGCCTTCCTGAGTGGTCTCTGTAAATTTGTATCGACTGCAACATCGCTTGTCAATATATATATATATATATATATATATATTATATATATATATATATATAATATACATAAATATATGCATACACACACACATATATATATATACGCATATATACATATAAATATACATTATGTATACCCGAGGAAATAATGTTGTGAATGGC
>NC_042998.1:1623478-1625978 GCF_006345805.1 Octopus sinensis | reverse complement strand
TTCTATAACCCCAACGATAAATCGTACGATATGATGAGGATCTGCTCCACAGACTTACCCTTCAGCAAAAGGGTATGTACCCTACCACAGATTGAGTGAGACAGAAGCAAAGATTTCTTTAGCTAGAAATAGACTCCGGCACATCTTAGACCGATATAACAAAACTATTAAAGAAACATAATGAAGGGGAGACCCACCAAATCAGTTCAAAGGCCTACAACAACTGAAACAGCGAATTAGGAACAGGGAGTTAGCGTGTCTCCCCACGGACAAGTCTGGCAGACTTTGTCCAGGCCATGCAACAACACATCAGCAGCATGCGAGAGGTTGCACCACAGGAACATGAAAGAGTAGAAAATCTTCTCAGATGCACTCATGGGAATGTGGTGCAACACACTCCAAACCCAGGAAAGGGACTGCACAAAATTTCCAAGCATTCAGCAACGAAGTTCTTAAGCTGTACGGGTTACGAAAGGACCATAAACCTTACGTAAGCCCTGTTATGGGCCCCTACCCGGCCAGTTTGCGGAGCAAATATCTCTAGCAATTATAGGCTATCCTACTTCTCACAGGTGTTACGACTACCTACTCACAGAAATGTCCCCAGGTGTCTGTGTGAGCACGGAGGATGTCAGCAGAATCAGTAGTTGTAACCAATCCAACGACCTCGCAGGTTGTATGGATGTGGTTTCACTCTACTCCTCTAGAGATATAGATTTTACTGTGGAAAAATGCATTGAGATTATCTGTGAGAGTGAAGTAGAGTTCTGTCAAGTCAACACCAGGGAACTGGGCCTCCTCCTTACACTAACCTATAACCGTAACTACCTAGACAACCATGACCTAAGTAGATTCCGTGCTACCAGGTCACAGAGAAGAAGACCACTTCGGCAGTGAGAAAAGCACCACAAAGCGCTGGAGTGACTGAACCATACCAACCCAGGACACTGAGAACAACAATCATGTGGAAAATATGATTGTGCATGCAATAGGGGCCAGCATAAAAACCACCTTGAAGAACCACATAGTGAAGTTTGAGAGGAAGCTATACATGCAGGTTCAAGGTGCAGCCACTGGTGTCGGTGTGGCTGGAGATGTGGCCGGCCTCTACATGACCTGGTGGGACAGGAAACTTAAATAATCCACAACTGAGTAGAATAGAAGCCTGGAAAACAAACAAGCTAGGAAATACAAGATGCAAATCTTGCCTCGAGGACAGATACTTAGTCAAAGAGAAATGATTTGGGACAATAATAGAAGAGTTAAAACAGCGTATCATAGCAGTAGCAAGCAACCTCTCCAGATATCAGAAAACAATAAATCAGTGTCGACAAATTAGATTATTTTAGACAGACCAGAGGAGATATTATAACCAATTAAATAGTGGAAAACGAAGTACTGAATATGAGAAACCTAATGCAGAGGAAGCTAGAAAGTTCTGGAGTAATATTTTGGATAAACCAGTCAATCATAATGGAGATGCAGTATGGTTAAAGAAAACGAGGGAAGAAGTATTGAGTGAGAAGCAACCAGATCTAAGATTAACTAGTAAAGTGTTGGGAAAATGCCGAATTGGAAGGGCCCAGGACCTGATGTAGTTCAAGGATACTGGCTAAAGAAATTTAGTAGTTTACATGGCAGGCTGAGGGAGCAACTTCAGGATTTGCCTTAATGGAGGAATAATACCAGACTGGATGCTTAGAGGGAGGACAATACTCATTATGAAGGACAAGAGCAAGGGTAATATAACTAGAAACTATAGACCAATCAATTGCTTACCATTAGTGTGGAAACTGTTGACAGGAATGCTTTCAGAAAGAATTTACGAGCATCTTGATAACCAAAAGTTACTACCAGAAGAACGAAAAAGTTTCAGGAAGAAGGCTAGAGGAACACTTGATCTATTATACACAGACAAAGCAGTTCTAAATGAAGTAAAAGTCAGAAAGAAAGATCTAACAATAGCATGGATAAATTATAAGAAAGCCTATTATATGATCCAACTCTCATGGATAAGTGAATGTTTGAGTATACTCAGTATAGCAGACAGCGTAAGAGAATTAACCAGCTTTAACATGAAGAAAAAGAAAGTAGATCTATACTCAGGTGATACAATCTCAGGCAGAGTGAATATCAAAAGAGGAATTTTCCAGGGGACTCATAGTCCCCTTTAATATTTGTCTTATATTTGATCCCCCTCATTTTAGTATTAAGGAAGGCAAAGGCAGAGTATCAGTTCAGAAATAGTAAGGGAAATATTAATCATTTGTTCTTCATGGATGATCTGAGTTTTTTTGTAAGAATGAAAAAGAGATATATTCTTTAATGCAGACTATAAGACTCTTCAGCAAAGATATAAGCATGGGATTTGGCATAGATAAGTGAGTAATATTAGTCATGAGAAGGGGACATGTAGTCAACAGCGAAGGCATCCAATTACCAGATGGCCAAACATTAAGAGCGTTGAAAGGAGTAATTTTTATAGTATCAAGAAGTATTA
>NC_042998.1:1603478-1618478 GCF_006345805.1 Octopus sinensis | reverse complement strand
AGGATCCTGCTCCAGAGAAATAGAAAAGCTAATCGATAACCGAGAACTGCGAAGAATCGTTGGGTGCGAAGAAGGTAAGTAAGCGTATTATAATAAATATGACCTTCAAGAGAATTATTAAGCACTTCCACACAGTTTCCGCCTACCAAATTCACTCACAAGATACTAGCCAGCTTGAGGCTATAGTAGAAGACACTTGCTCAAAGTGCTACGCAGTGGGACCGAACCCGAAGCACTAAGTGGTTGCGAAGTGAACTTCTTAGCCACACAGCTTTGCCTGTGCCTATAATGTTTAAATAATATTCGTAATTATTGCATTGGCAATCGATCAATGAATCAAAAATCCATACACTAACACGCATGTACCCAATGAACCATATCAATGAATTATATAATTTCTTGGCTCAAGAGAATCCACTTTGGTTACTCGACTATTATTCTTAGTTGAGGCATGACTTTCATATTCTTTCATGGTTTTGTGTCGACATAAAAACAAAAGGGACCGTTGAACCTCGGTCTAAATGTGTTACAGCATCTAGTTTCGTCATCATTGAATTTTGACCTATCAAACTTGAAAAAGCACGTACTAGTTGTGATATCCCGCCACTCCAACAAAACTGGTCCTATGTCTGATAATCAAAGAAGCATTATAAATGATAGAGGAGTTAGAGACAGCAGCCAAATTAATGCCTTTGCACAATTTAATTCGAATCTACTAAATTATGACGTTTTTCTTTCCATCCCAATGACACTCAAACCCAAGTAGGATATTGATTATGATCGACTATATTCGTACAGTTTACAAAATTGGTCTTATTGGTAACCAGAAAACGTCATCAACTGTAACTTGACTGTAAACTAAATACTTGAACCATTCCGGGTTGCATCTATGCTTCTTGATGTCTGCTGAAGAAGCGACATTTCTTGAAAGCTTCAAAACATTGTCGATGATGTTCAGTCAATAACAAATGACGAAAACCTCCCATAATTCCAGTGGTATGTTGATGTACAACTACCCGTCAATATATTAAAAACTGTTGTTGGGCAGAATCGGTAGAACATCGGACAAAATGCTATTCGTTCGATGCTCTACCATAGTGCTACTCAAAGTGGTGGTCAGCGGACCGGTGCCGGTCCGCGAACCATCAGCTGCTGGTATGTGATGAGTTTCCAGAAAAGAAAGAAACATTATAAAATGCTTATGTAATATTGTATTATTCGCTTACAAAATAAATATAAGTTAAAAAAAATTGTCAACTTTTATTATATTCATTATATTATATATTGTTTCCAGTATAAATTAATATTTCTAAGAAATATTACCGGTCCCGAGTACATTGGATAGAAACAAAACAAAAAAAACTGCCGGTACGCCACATCAGGTAGTTTGAGAAGAACTGCTCTACCAGACCTTGACGAGTGTAGGAGTCAGAACTAAAGTATATAGTTACGGCCCTTTAGCTTCTGTTTCCAAAACCCGTCAACGTCAAGTTTACCTGTCAAGTATAGTCGATTGTTCTCTTTCTCGAAATTTGAGACTTCGTGTCTATGTTAAGAACTCAATATATTAATGTGAACGCGTATTATGAAACGTCATAACACATAAAACGTCACAAAGACTCCGCAGTTTGGACTTCGATTTCTATGGAATAAGACTGACTTTTCGAAAAAGATTTTCGCAACTAAAATCATCCAAACTGTGAAAGATCAATTTAACCTACACGTTCGATAAAGGTAATTAGTTTCAAATTCTACATAAATATTTCTTAAATATTGTTCTATTTCGGGACGGTCATTTTCTTTTTGCCAAATAAACACACGCACTGTATATTCGTTCTTCACTTGTAAATTACTGTTCTTATTTTAACTGCTGTCCATTGTCCGGAACTCTTTCTTCACATATCTGAGACCTCTTCAGCGACACATTCCGTCCTCGTGTATGTTCTTGCTCCGCTTAGTCCAGTCTGTTCTTGTATGAAGTGTATCCTTATATGCGTATGCGTTTACGTCTGTGTGTGTGTGTGTGAGTGTGTGTGTGTGTGCATGCGTGCATACGTGCGTGATCGTACACTTGTCTATGTGTTTCGCATGTATGCTTATGTGTGTATACAATGGCGTATGCCCTTTATATTGTTGTTATCGTTACTGTTGTTCTTCTTAGGGGCATTTTGACCCTCCCCTCCCCTACGTTTTCTCTGCCGTTGCTGCTGCTGCTGCTGTTCAAGACCCCTACTTTTGACATTGTTCTTGTCTCTTTCTGTGTTTGTGTGTTAGTTCATGTTGTCTTCTTCTTCTTCTTCTTCTTCTTCTTCTTCTTCTTCTTCTCTTCTTCTTCTTCCAATCAGGACTCACGCCATTAGCCACAAGGAATAATCTTTAATTCGAGCCTACACTAAGCTACTAAGAATGCATGTGACAACTTGAAGATCCACCCACCACACGCGATAGACGGGCGGTTGCACGGGCGCAAAGCTACGTTGTTATCCTCATTCCGTAAACGGTGGCTTTTAACGGGTGGAGAGCTGAACTATTCTGGGGTACAGAGTATTCGCAATCTAGACTAGGGTCTGAAAGTTTACCACACCAAAGTGAGTTACACCATGGTTCCTCTGCTTTGTAGCAGAAGTAGGAAGAAAGAGTGAGAGAAAGTTGTGGTGAAAGAGTACTGCGGGGTTCACCCCTCCGCCCCGGCCGGAGCCTCGTGGAGCTTATGTGTTTTTGTTCAATAAACACTCATAATGCCCGGTCTGGGAATCGAAACTGCCAAAGAAGAATCGCTCTATCTTTAAGTATCGCTTCTCGTAGTCTGTCCTTCTTGCACTCCTTCGTTTCTTCAAACCCTCGTTCCTCCATTTCTTTCACTTCTCCCACTCTCACTCTCTCTCTTTCTCTTTCTTCCTAACCACTCGGCCATTGCGCCTCCACTGTTGTTGTTGTTGTTACTACAGCCATTTGTGAAGTTACTCTATCTGTGTTTGTGTGTGTATATGGACTCGCTTACTGTATCGTTTGTACTCGGGCTCTTCATATAGTTTTTTTTGTTTACTTATTTATCAATATTTCTCATATGTAAATGCTTTTCGTTTGTGTGTGTATTACACTGTACCTGTTCCTTACTTAAATATCTTCCATTTATTTAATCGAATTTCAGTTGCGATATTTCAAAGAAATCTTGTGACATCTATTATATAAAATCCGTTCTGTGTGTGTGTGTGTGTGTGTGTGTGTGTGGTGTGTGTGTGTGTGTGTCTTCTAGGATCTCGGGCATCCTCCATCCGATTACGCTCATACTTGATATGTAGATACCGAGGGTATCAGGGCGTGTATAAGTCTTGAAAAAATTACGAAAATCGATTCCAGGTGAGAATGCGATCGATAAAGCCGTGAGAACGTGCATTTGTACGCGCAAGTACATCAGCTGTTGTGTGAATAAAATCGTTTTTCTTTGGAATAGAAAAAAAGTCTATCTTTATTTCTTCTTTTGCTGGTGTCTCAAATTTGGGTTAAATCAGTGTTTCTCAAAGGGGAGGTCTATGGGACGATCGGACAAGTTGTTTTGAGAAAATTTGGTTTAAATGTTTGACGTTTTGCTCGTTCAGAAATATAACCAAATGACATATGTACGCTATATCATACTGGTTTCAAATTTTGGCACAGGCCAGCAATTTTGTGGGGTGAGCATAACTCGATTACATCGACCCCAGTGATCAATTGCTACTTGTTTTATCGGCTCCTTACTTGCCCTTATTTTTGGTGGAGGAGTTAAGTCGATTACATCGACCCCATTACTCAACCGGTACTTATTTTATCGACCCCGAAAGGATGAAACGTAAAGTCTACCTTGGAGGAATTTGAACTCAGAACATAAACACGGACGAAATGCTGCTAAGCATTTTGTCCGGCGTGCTAACGATTCTGCCACCTCACTGCCTTAGTCCTGCCCTAAATATTGCAACGTATTAGTTCGATGCTCTACTACTAAGCCAACAAATACCAAATCAACAGTCACGGTGACTTGATAATCATATTTTTGGTTTGCAGCTGCGATAATATATACAAAAATATCAATACAAAACAAACAAACAAAAAAAACAAGAAAAGCAATCTGACACCAATTTCACTTTAGTGGAGGTAGTCATATGATGTCTGTTTATTTGGTACATTGACAAATGCACTCTTCTTTTTCTTTATCAAACTCGATTAACAACAACCTTAATGGTTTCATGCAAAATAATGAATCATCTTGGTATCACAATCATGACTCCGAATCGCTGCAACCGACAGGTTAATTGGATTTTCATGAGGCTGCTAAAACATTATTGCCAAACATTTATTGATTAGTTTTCATTAGATACACCGCATTCAATTCATAAATGATGTAAAATGGGGTTTTTGTAGCATCTGTATACCTTTGTGGATGACATTAATGATGAAGATTATGAAATGAAGTGGTTTCTACTGAAAACTCGTAAAGGTGCGTGGCTTAGTGGCTAGGGTATTCATATCCCGATCGTAAGGTCGTGATTTCGATTACAGGTGGTGCGTTGTGTCTTTGAGCAAGATACTTTATTTCTTGTTACTCCAGACCACTCAGTAAGCAAAAATTAGTTGCATCTGTAATTCAAAATGTCAGCCTTGTGACATTTTGTGTTACGCCGAATTTCCCCGAGAACTGCGCTGAGAGTAAATGTTTCTCTGGAGTGCTCAGCCACTCGCACGTTAGTCTCACGTGCAGACTGTTCAGTTGACGGAATCAACTGGAACACTCGTCATGGTAACCAACGGAGAGCGAGGACACTGAAAAACTGAACCAAATGGCTGACTCGATTCGCCAAGAATTTAACCCTTACCGCGCTACCATCTCAACCAAATATGCATTAGGTTAAATTTAAAAAGTCATTAGACCTCATGCTAATGACTATTATGACATTCGATTACCTAATGATATATTGTGAGTTCAAATCTGTCGTAGATGGTTTGTTGTGTTTAGGGGATGGAAATTTTAATTGTCCATTAAAGGAAGATACATAAAGTACATCTAGTTGTCGTGAATAGTTACCAAATCGTTAAAGAAATATTCACTTGTCTGGTCACCAAATGGTCAACTGCTTTCTTTGTGAGAGGTAAAGCAAGTGTTTGTAATACATAGTTAAGATACATACATACATACATACACACACACACACACACACACACACACACACACACACACAACACACACACACACATATATATATATAATGTTATTTTATTCATTTTCGATATCCTTTGACTCTGAATGATATTACAGTTAGAGAGGGGAGGGAACGAGATGATTCCACAACTGTTGATCATATATATATATATATATATATATATATGGATGTTTAGCGGTATTTCGTCCGTCTTTAAGTTCTGAGTTCAAATTCCGCCGAGGTCGATGTTGCCCTTCATCCTTTCGGGGTCAATAAAATAAGTACCAGTTGAACACTGGAGTCAATGTAATCGACTTACCCGATTCCCCAAAATTACTGGCCTTGTGCCAAAATTTGAAACTAATATTACTGCCATATTAATAGTAATATACTAATGTCGGCTCACCTTCTCTAACTATCATTAGTTGTGTGATTATGTATGAAATTGATACGGTTGGGAACATGGACGCCAAACAGTAAAAGGTCAGCTTGAGAAAGGGTTTGAGTTGAAGAAACAAGAAACATTTTCTTTAATGTTTTCTATAAGTTCAGCGTTTGAATGAGTCATTAAACGTGCATCCAGGTAGCTTAATGAAAGTTGAAAATTATCTATAAGTTAGACAAGTTAACTCGTCGCAGTAAATATGGTTTTGATGTATTTTTAGAAAAAATCTCTAGAAAGTATTAATCGATGTCTGTGCAGTGAAATGGATTCTTTAAGTTGAGAATTATTTATAAGAATCAAAGGAGCGTGACTTTCCACCTTAAAATAAATGACTTCTGTCTTATTGTGTCTGTAAGCGGTACAAGATTGTAATATCCTTGTTGGATATCCTTATGGTTGAAAAATTTATAGCGGAAACAGTTGATTTAAAGTTCAAAATTGTCTCTAAAATTTAGTAAAAGAGGAACTGCTGAGGAGCTTTCCAACTGATTTAAGATGTGTATTATTTGCCTAAAATCTCTGAAGATGTTTGTAAGGATTCGTTGCCCATAATTCAATGTCTCGAGCTTAAAAGCGCTCGCCCGCTTTTACACAACTCAGAAAAAATAATTGATCTGAAGACGAGCATAAAGTTCAACGTCAAATTAAAAGAAGAGACAAGGGATGAGGCAACATTCATGCATTTTGTGTAATGGAATGGAAGCAACGATTTCGATTGTCACAATGATCCATGTTAAATCCAATAGAACTGAGTTTAATGCAAGATTAAATACGTTTACATACACAACTTTGTTTGTTAATCTAATGTATTTCTTCAGTATTGTAATTTTGTAAGTTTGGTAAGATCCAGACTTATTATCATTTGGTGTTTTGCCTGCAGCATTTTGGTATATTATTGATTAAAAGTTGTATGCAATGCATACTATATCATATTGTAAAATCTGTTGATACTTAATCTGTTAAGAATATTGAACATCATAAACAAAGTAGATATCAATAGGATAATTGCTTTGTTCGTCCTAACTCTGTTTCAGATATGTCTAAAAATGAATGTAGCATCAAAGAGGAGTGTTACCGTGTCTGATTCGAAATGTCAAACTACATACACAATGTATATCTATAATCAATGTCTGCACATATTTTTTCTAGTTATCCGTAACTAATGTCTTTATTTCAAAATACGTCTAACAGTTTGGTTATAAACAATTAGATTACAAAGATAAAATGAATTAGCTACTCTCCGATGTTTTAGTTTGAATGCCTGATCTTGCGGAGATTACACAACGAGTAGGTTATTTTGCCAGTTCGACGCCACAGCTGTTGACTGACTGCTGCTCGCTTGTACAACTTTAGGATATAAAACAGAGATAGCATCGCAACTACCGTTGTGAAATATGTTGGTTCAGTTTGGACATTGGATTACTAGCAAATTACTCAACTATTTCGTCACTCAATCTTTGATCATAACACTTTACTAATTGATTATTAACGTAACAAACAGAAACACGACGGGGTACCCAAAAGTAACTGGAAACGTTCTCTGTGGGACAAATCCGTTGCAATTCAGGCTAACACCACTAGAAGCTGGCGTCATTGGATGAAATCGTACTGCCACGTTGTGCGTCTTTGTTTTGCGATGGCTGAAACGAAGTAACAGCGTGCTTCTGTGAAATTCGGTTTTCTGCTGGGGAAAACGGCGGCCGAAGCAGCTGTCATGCTTCAAACAGTTTACAAGGACACTGTCATAAGCAAAACACAAGATTACAAGTGGTTTCCACGCTTTAGGAATGGTCACTCGTCGCTTGAAGACCAACCTCGTTCAGGACGACCGTTAACCTCCCGAACGAATGAAAACATCATGAAAATTCATGGACTGATTTCGGAAGATGATCACCGAACAATTGACGAACATGTTGATATGAGTGACGTGTCTTGGAACTCTCACCAACGAGCTCTGGCGAGGAATTACGAATGAAAAGAGTTGTAGCAAAATTCGTGCTTCGCTTGCTCACGGAAGATCAAAAGCAGTCACGACTGAATGCGTGTCGTGAACCAAAAGAACAGTTGGAAGTTGATCCAGACCTTTTTTTTCGAAGGTTATCAGTGGTGACGAAAGCTGGTGCTACGGAATTTTCTGATGTGAAAGAGATGAAGAAAAATACGACTGTAGCGTTAAAAGGCATCACATCGCAAGAGTTCCATCACTGCTTCGAATAATGAAAAATGCGCCTAGACCGATGCATTGCTTCAAATGAAGAATTCTTTGATGGCAATAAGTGTAAACATTTAAAACTAAGTGAATAAAATATTATTGAAAAATTCCGATTTGTTTTGGGTAGGCCCTCGTGCATTGAGTTAAGTGCCTTCCTTAAAAAGAACCTAAACCTTTTCTATTTCGGTAGAAGGACTTAAAGATAAATACTTTCAGAAACCAAACGTCGTACAGGATGGAGCAAAACGGAAGTTGAACATTAGTCATCATCGTCGTCGTCGTCGTCGTCATCATCATCATCATCATCATCATCATCATCATCATCATTTTCTCTTTATCACAGGTTTTGTTGGATCTCCTGGAGTCTTCATGCGTAGCAGGCTTATTACCTGCAGCCTACGGTACCATGCCATTCGGTCTTTTCAGTTATCAAATACTTTCCTGATTATTTTGGCCGTACCAAGGAAGCAAACCTTTTGTAACAGTTCTACTGAGCACTCTGTTCCAATTTCCTCTTGATGCCTTCCGATACTGTTCCCAAGGATCCAACAATAACTGGCACTATCTTCACCTTCTTGATTTTCCATAGCGGGGTTATTTCTTACTTAAGAGAGTTGTACCTATCTATCTTTTCGCCTTCCTTCTTGGCTATTCGTGGGTCAAAGGATCATGCAATGTCAACTATATAGCATATGTGGTGCACCTTGTCGACCACCCCTAGGTCCGGTCTGTTATGCTCTAGCACCTGATCTGTTTGGACTGGGAAATCCCAGAGAATTTTGCTAGTCTCCGACTGCTTATACCACGTTTTGCCTCACTCTAGCCCCCACTTTTCGCACCGTTTCCAGTGTAGCACATTCGCTTCCTGGTAGTGTTGCCACAACTTGTAGTGGTTTGGGGCAAGTCTAGGGCATCGTTCATGATGTGGGCAATGTGCTCTCGGTCGATTTTTTAAAGGTTCCTTTCATCAGCCAATCCCACCTACTTCTATTGTGGCTACATAGAATTGATCGTGTAGTCTCTTGCGTAATTCTTCTTCATGTCTTTTTTGTACTTTTTCCTTTGTTTTCCCCCTTTTCTCTGCTTTTAATACTCCCTTACTCCTTACTGTCACTAGCAAGGTTTCCTTACTTTAGGCTAGGTATCCCATTAAGCTCTCGAGTTCGATACACACGCAGTCCCCTTCTTCCATTTACTCTCTTCTTGTATAGGCGATCAGCATCTGCACATGGTTGATGGATCCATGCATCGTCAGGAGCCTCCTTGACTTCCTGTCCATCTCCTTTAGCTCCTACTCTGTCCACTTCAGGATTCCAGCGCCATACCGAACTACTTCCACTGCGCGCGAGTTTATTGCCAAAGTTATGTTTCTGGCATTCAGCTTTGAAGCCAATATTTTTCTCACTCGCCATAGGTTCTCTCATTTTGTCTTTTCCTTCATGTCGTGGTGTTTGATTCCATCTGCTTCAAGTATTCCCAATAGCTTCATGTTGTCTCAACAGCGTACGAAATGAAAATGGAAACTATTAAGTGAAAAATAATTTCAATTTTCTATTAAATTCCTTTTTTTAGCTTATTTCATTGCTTGCTTTGTCAAGAATTCGCTACGAAGTTCCCGTTTCGATTTTATGGTAAGTTGTTAATATATATATTGATTAACATTATGTTTTAATACTTTAATACTCCACAAACTCAGTAGTCATTGCATGTAAATTTCCCCCTGAAGAAATGCCGTCTAACGTTGTAAAAATATATTTAGTGATTCATTATGTTAGAAATAGTAACTAACTTTCTCTTGTAACACTCCTAGCCGCTTTAAAAAGTTAAGATTTAAAAAAAAAATACTAAGATGGGTTGATCATGACTGGATAGCTTTTGATTATTACGGGTCTAATCAGTCAAGGTTGACTCGGGGTTGGGTATCAACAAATTCATATAAAAACCTGCTATGAAGCTTCTATGGGGTCATTCGAATTACTTAAAATAGAAGTCTAACCAGCTTCATATCACACACTATTGTTCTAAAACGAGAAGGATAAATTGCATAGTTTTGTTCAAAATAGGCTCTGTTTGAAAAATACAAGTGGTGGTTATGGGTGGAATGCTTTTGATTATGAATCTGCTGGATTAGGGATTACGTAGAGCTATATAACAACAACAAATTTAAACAGAGTTAAAAGCATTTATCAAATACATACATTACCTACTTCTTTATTACCCACAAGGGGCTAAACACAGAGAGGACAAACAAGGACAGACAAACGGATTAAGTCGATTATATCGACCCCAGTGCGTAACTGGTACTTAATTTATCGACCCCGAAAGGATGAAAGGCAAAGTCGACTTCGGCGGAATTTGAACTCAGAACGCAGCGGCCGACGAAATACGGCTACACATTTCACCCGGCGTGCTAACGTTTCTGCCAGCTCGCCGCCTTTCAAATACATGTATTAATGCCGACATTGATATCGGTATAGTTGATATAATTTGCTAGTCATTATTTGAGACAAACAGCTGACATTTAAATTCTGAAGCTTTAAGTTAATTATCTCTTCACTAATGATGAAACATGACAAGCAAAAGTTTAGTTCCTAGCAAACTGTATCTGAAAGAATGTTTTGATTCCTAGTTGAGGTCAGCCGACTTTAATTTCGCCCTACTTTAGGGGAAAATTATGGGGTCTCATATATTTCTTTACTACCCACAAGGGGCTAAACATAGAGGGGACAAACAAGGACAGATTGTATCGACCCCAGTGCGAAACTGGTTCTTTATTTATCGACCCCGAAAGGATGAAAGGCAAAGTTGCGACCTCAGCGGGATTTGAACTCAGAACGTAACGGCAGACGAAATACGGCTACACATTTCGCCCAGCGTGCTAACGTTTCTGCCAGCTCGCCGCCTTATTATGATGTCTCATATCCAGTTATTGTTGTGTCAGGTTGAAAAGAAAAGCTACTTATTTTTGAATAGAGTCAAAAAGCTCAGGTCCTAGGTTCCATAGGATTTTTTTAGTCTTGATCACCGATTTACTATGCCTACATTTTTAGGTCGAGAAAACTAGTAGTGTTTAGAAGAGTTCCTTGAAAATATTCAATAAGTTCAATTATTGGCAATTGATTTTCGAACTTCACTGCTTGAATAAATGAGATTTAAAATATTTTAGCATTTAATTATTCTGGATCAAGTTCAATTCTTATTCGTGTCTGAAATATAAAAATCTCTCTCTATATATAAAGCTGAAGTTGTCTGTGTATGGCAGGTTTGCTAGCCTTCAACTAACATTATCTTCTCCGAGACCCTGCGGCGCAAGTTGACCAAAATTGAGAGTATGATAGAAGAAGGCTTGCTTTTCCTTCCATAGAATATAAAATTCAAATCGGACCAGGTTAACACCAAAAATTATTTACCTCAAAAAGGTGCTTTTTTTCTATGAAAATCCCTATTTTTTACGATTTTTTGACTGCTGTGTCGCCATTTTTCGGTGTATTCAACCAGAAAAACGTTCACTTAAAGAGAATAACAAGCTACATAATGCAATTTTTTTACTTTTCAAATATACCAATTCTAAAGGGTCGAAACAAACCCGAGCAACGCCGGGTGATACTGCTAGTATTAAATAAAAATGAGATACGTTTTTTGATTTTCAACATGGCAGACTTCAACTTTTTGACTTCAACAAAATGTTAAATTTTAGAAGAGGCTTAAAGTTAGATTACCGCCATACACTAGACCTTTCTTTATCGTTGGATATCGTCAGTTTATATCTTGCTGCGTAGATATAGAAAGTACATGATTTCGGAAATTTCGACAGCGTGTTTAATCGTTAGTTTCGTTATTGGTTCTTATATCATTGTTCTACAAGATTTAAATAGTTTATGCTCAATAAATAATTGAATAATATTTCCTGCGCTTTTGCTTGAGTGTTCTATTAAACTGTTTGTATTAACATAATGGTAGTGTATGTTGCATCGTTTTTATGTTGACTGTAATTGAAATTGAACTAACAAAGATATATTTCAGTATAACATCTAATGCTAATGAAATGGTCAGTTTATATTTTGAATAATCAGTTTGTATTAGCTAATCAATATTATATGAAGCTTAATACCTTCTGATAATTGGTTTCGTCCTTTGATGTATTAAATTATAATCCCACCATTGTTGAGAGTATCTTTTAATAAAATTCCAGGAGAGACAGAATAAATATGCGCTTAAATGATTGTAATGCAATATTTGATTTGCAAAAATTTATATCTATCAATACATATAAATTTGACATGGGCGATTCTCTCTTGTCTTGGGATTCACGGTCAAACGGCTGGGTGGAATTGCGCGAAAAGTTACACAGATGTGTAGAATGATCTGGTGGTAAAGCTGGGCTTTGTATTTTTTCATAGCTCCCATGGTTACCGAGATATTCTACTATAATAATACTCTTGTGTTTATGAATGAGAAAGGAAGGGGTGATGTCATACTTGGTAGTGGGATGATGAAAATTGTTCGCTGAAAAAATAAATCAAATAGAGTTTCAACTCTGTGTGAATATATGTGTGTGTAAAAGGGGGGGTATATGAATGTGCGCGCGCGCAATGGAAGTGGAATGGTTCTTCTTTGTTCGCTTAGTATTTGGGTTTATTTTTTAATTTGGTTGAATCTTGGTTGTTTTTTTTGTTGGTGAGTTATTTTTAGCGTTTTGTCAGAATAAAAAAGCCATTCTAAAATGATCTTTTAACGTAAGCGTGCCCAAACAAGTCGAATTCTTACACAGGACAGGTTTTACAACCACATCATCCAAACCGACCGAGTGAAACCGGGATTAGCTGCTACTATATATATATATATTTTGTTTCTTAGATTTCTATTTCAGGTCTGCTACAATATGACGTTCCAGCCGACAATTCCACGTGGCCCTGTATCAGCCATGTTCTCGAGTCCAGGGCCCATTTACTCTTTACCACCATTAGTTGGATATGATAAGCATGACACGCGCAGCACTTATTTAAAGGCACCAGCTTATCAGATAGGTAAAAGGACAGAATTTATTCAGCAGACCGTTACACCAGGACCAAAATACAACTTTCAGCATCTACCTGTATATCGTGATGGCAAACTAGGCCAAGCTCACGCCTATATATTTGGTAAAGCAAAAGATTTTAAACCTTTCGATGTACCAGGACCTGCTGCCTACCACATCGATTCAGGTATCGCGAGCAGTTATCCTGCGCCACCGAAATACACATTTGGAAGAACCATTGAAGGAAATACAAATGACCAAACACCAGGTAATTTCTTAGTAGATCTAAAATAGTCAGGTGCGAGTTATTACCTGTATTTCTGATAATTATCTCGTTCAGCGCGTGCCTCTTTTTGAATGAACTTAACCCCTCTCGCTTTCTCCCTTCAGTGGCCTTCATTCAAAACAGTGGTTCTCAACCATTTCTTTGCCTATGGACCCCTTTGATTCCTTTTAAACTAGGGTGGAGCCTCAAAGCCATTTGATGTTTAAGAAGTCCTACTCTTCTACTTGTTTCAGTCATTTGACTGCGGCCATGCTGGAGCACCGCCTTTAGTCGAGGAAATCGACCCCAGGACTTATTCTTTGTTAGCCTAGTACTTATTCTATCAGTCTCTTTTGCCGAACCGCTAAGTTACGGGGACATAGACACACCAGCATCGGTTATCAAACGTTGTTGGGGGAGGGGGACAAACACAGATACACAAACACACACACATATATATATATACATATATACGACGGGCTTCTTTCAGTTTCCGTCTTCCAAATCCACTCACAAGGCTTTGGTCGGCTCGAGGCTATAGTAGAAGACACTTGCCCAAGGTGCCACGCAGTAGGACTGAACCCGGAACCATGTGGTTGGTAAGCAAGCTACTCACCACACAGCCACTCCTGCGCCTTTCTTTTGAGGAAGAAACATTATGAAAAATTATTAGTGCAGAGCTTAGAGAGGGAGACACAGCGAGACTAACGTGAGAAAGAAAAAGAAAAGAAAAAGGCAAATGTGGTAAATGAATCGGATAGAATTAAGTGGAGGTAGTATCCAGTTCGCTTACTCTGAGGAGCAATGGTTACTCTGAGGAGCAACGGTTACTCTGAGGAGCAACGGCTATTTTAGTGTGATAATAGAATAAATGCGAGGTAGCAGCGTGTCTGTTAGGGTCGGAGAGTAATGTATATTAATGAGTGAGTTTAAGCCAATTAGTGCAATAGTGATTTCGGTAGAGTCATTTGACCAAACTTTAATACACATATCAAAATTAATTTTAAATGATTTATATTTGGCAGCTGCTAACGCTTATACGCTGCCACCAGTGCTAAGCAAAACATACGAAAGCAACAAAACGCAACCACCAGCGTACAGTATCGGTTCATCGACTCGAGACGCAGGCCTCGGCTATTCTCACGTAAGTCTCATATCTTTTTTTGCATGCCTGACCTGAATGCGCGCGTGCGCGTGTATATATGTGTGTGTGTATGTGTGTGTGTGCGTGTGTGTGTGTGTAGATGCGTGTGAGAGAATGTACTTAAACGGCAACAATTACAAATATGTAAAGACGCATACATATATGGTTACACAAAACAAAACAAAAAAAGTAAACGAGTTCATTTATTCGATTTAGGTATTTGAATTGGAACGGCCATTTTTTGAAATTACAATTGTATTTTGTTAAGTGCAAATGTAATGTATAAAAGTGTGTGTTTATTTATATATTCGTACTCGAGGATGAGCGAACAATTACCTACGTATGTGTGATATTTTTGATGTATTGGGTTGTCCAGAAAGTTTGTGCCGACTTTTAAAGAAAAGAAAAAGGCCAATAAATACTTGCCATTACATTTTTAATCAACCAAATATGAACCATTTTGTTGCACAATGCGTCTCCATCTTTCCTTTAACTTGAAAATACCCTCTTCCCAGAATTGAGGTGGTTTCATGGCAAAGAATTCAGCAAGGTATTTTTCTACGTCATCCAAAGAATTGAAATTTTTACCATTAACACTATTCTGCAGAGACGTGAATAAGTGGAAATCCGAAGGAGCAATATCTGGTGAATATGGAGGGTGGGGTAACACATCCCAGCTGAGCTGCAGCAATTTTTGTCTGGTTCCCAAAGCATGAAGTGCCGAAAATGAACGTTCTTATCTT
>NC_042998.1:1595978-1598478 GCF_006345805.1 Octopus sinensis | reverse complement strand
ACTGCGAATCTGCCGCAAGAAAACAACAGCAACAACAACAGCAGCCGGAAACAAAAACAAATAAACAAGGTTTACTACCCACACCACTTTTTGCAGGAACAAACCTCACCAAACAAACAACCACACCAACTGCAGCACCAAGAACAGAAGCAGCATCACCAACAACAACAACCAAGAATATACCAACTCCCAAACCAAGGACATCTGCCAAAAAGACACCCAGCAAAAATGAAGAAACAATTACAACTCCAAATCCCCACAAAATTGAGACCCTAAACAACACAACAATACCCACAATCACTCAAACACAAAATACCCAAACCCCACATCCAAAACCGCATACACCACAACCAAACGCTCACCAACCAACCCAACAACAAAAACCAACACAGTCGACAATAGACCCCAATACTTTCCCTCTTCCAGACTCCGATTCGTCTGATCTGTCATTAGACGAAGAAGACACGGAAGATTGGCAAATAGCCACAGCGGGGAGAAGAAAAAGGGGAAAAAAAGAAAAGAAAAAATAACAAACAAAGCGGGAAGATACACCACTCCCGAAACAAAAACATCCACAGAAAACACCACATCAACACAAACACACCATCATCAAACCCCCCAAAAATGTTGACAGCCATAAACACAAACAACCACGACCTAATGGAACACATTAGGTCAAACACTAACATTACTGAAAACGACATAAAAACAAGTAACCACCCACACACACACCACCACAACACATTAAAATAATACACGTGACACAGAACACATACAGCACCCTGAAATCTCTTTACCCTGATGCAGTAGGGAGATTTCAAAAGTACTCATCGAAAAAACTGTATAAAAGCCTCATAGAAGAAGACCGTGAGGTGAAAGACAGAACTTTCGAAAAACAAGTAACCTTTTCTCTCTCCTTTTCCTTTTTTGCACTTTTATCGGAACATGCTCAGAATAGGTAGTATAAATGTACGTGGCTTGGGGTCGCCTTGGAAACAAGGCTACCTGTTAAATGACATCAAGTCACTAAATCTGAATATCATAGCCATCAGTGAGACCAGACTCCACAGCTTGCGGGCACTCCAGCACATTTTCGGTACACATTTCAACATTTATTTTTCTCCGTGTCTACCGAGAATGGGCGGAGGTGGCACCGCGGTGCTTATCCGGAAGAGTCTGGATCTCAAAGTAAGAGCAAATTTCCTAGACCCGGAGGGTAGGCTGGTCGTTTTGGATGTCGATGGCAGCAATGAGTGTGCTTTTCGACTGATAGCAGTTTATGCTCCGTCCTTAACAGGCCGACCAGATTTCTTTCGACGTCTAGAGTCTTTCATGGGAACGTCTCGTCCTTTACTTTTAGTGGGGGATTGGAATGCCACCCTGGACACGCATCTAGACTACGTGGGCAGAGATAGCAATAGAAGGGGATGCAAATGCCTCAAAGACCTGCTCAGACGTTTCCAACTGTCTGACAGGTACCGACTGGACCACCCGAATGTGCCAATGTGGACATGGAGTAACCGCATCGGGTCGTCCAGATCATACTTAGATAGAGTATTCTGTAGGACAATAGATAAAAATAGTGTAGGTTGTCCACAATTTCATATAGTCAGTTACACAGATCACAAGTTTGTGACTTGTACACTTGACTTAGATAAGACACATAGGCAGGGTCCTGGTTACTGGAAACTGAACGCGTCTTTTACAGCACGACAGGTTTACAGGGACCGGATCAGCACATTAGTTAAGAGAGCTTTGACGGGTACCATCATCAACAACAGATGGTGGTATGCCCTAAAAAAAGCGATTAAAGCAGAATCAGTCAGATACAGTAGAGCCCTAGCATTAGACCGAAATAGAATAGAGGGAGAATTAGTTAAGGTTTTAGAAGAGGCACTTAGAACTGGCATCGCGTCCAACGTACTGGCGGCGAGATTGGCCCTCGACCAACACCTCAACGCCAAACACGAGGGATGCGTTGTCAGAGCTAGGATGCGTGCTCTGAGGAACGAAGGAGTTGGAGCCGCCCAAGAGGCCCGAGTGGTGGAGACGCAACGAGGCAACAGAGCCACCATCAAGTCTCTTATAGATGAACAGGGGCGCGAATTGCTCGAGCCTAAAAGGATGTGTGGGGTTTTTCAACAACACTTCACCCAACTGTTTGGGACAAGTGGTGAGTCAGAAAGCAGAGTGGACTTTAGTGCCTACCTGCATGCCTTGCCACGACTCTCAGCAAGGGAGGTGGAGTCTTGTGAAAAGCCTATCACAGCTGCGGATGTACAGGATGCGATGGTAGGCTGCGCGAGAGACAAGTCACCAGGCTTGGATGGTCTGCCCTAAATTTTATTTTCATATGCCAGACTTGTTTGGAGGCGTCTTGGCAGCTGTCTACTGCAACTGGCAGCAGAACGGGAGTATTCCTGCTTTTGTAAAGCGAGGAGCAGTGGCACTGATCAAGAAAGACCCAAACAAGGGGGACGTCATAGATAATTTCAGGCCC
>NC_042998.1:1553478-1588478 GCF_006345805.1 Octopus sinensis | reverse complement strand
TGCCATATCCGACCTCTCACACCTATCCTGCAATATCATTCTTAAAAACTACCACTTCATAAAACGTCAAAACTACGAGATAATGAACGATTAATTCAGCACAATTTGAATTGACAAAGATTTCCTTTGACAGAGTATTCTATCAAAAACAGTCGGCTTAACATTGTTCGCCTAACGGTTGAAATGAGTAGACCAGTGGTTCCCAAACTATGAGTAACGACTCACAGATGGGTCTCGAACGGAATCTTAGTGGGTCGCAAAAAGTTATAAAATTACGCATTAGCTTTGATTAACTGCTGTCTATCGAGATAGTTCAAGTAGAGTTAAGTGGGTCGTCACAAACTGGTGTGATAAATAGTGGGTCGCGACTATAAAAAGTTTGGAAACCACTGGAGTAGACATTGGCAATAAAGAACTGAGTGAGAATTGTGACTCGAGTGTCCTGGAAACATTTATCGCATACATTTACTTCTTCTATATATTTCAGCCACTGGATTACGGTCATGCTGGGACAATGTCTTGATAGATTTAGTCGAACAAAGGCACCCTTCCTCCACCGCATTTAATTTTTAAATGTATGATGCTTGTTGCTGAACCGTTAAATTACAGGGACTTAAACAACACTGATGTCGAGTGGCAGGGAAATAAATACATACACGAAGTTATTCTCACATCTCTCTCTCTCTCTCTCTCTCTCTCTCTCTCTCTCTCTCTCTCTCTCTCTCTCTCACACACACACACACATTTCTTTTTCGTTTTCCGGTTTTTCAACCTTCCACCTTTTATATATACATCTTCCTCGCCTTTTCTCGTTTTTCTCTTATTCTGTCGCCTTATATATATATATAAATACAGTGTACATTTAAACACATAAGATATGGCTATAACAGGACGTCTGACTCGCTAGATGGAGTAGTTAAACTCCAAACCACTTTTAGGGGTAATTTCAAAAGGGAATGAAAAATAAAAACATTTACCCTCTATTTCCTATACCATGATTTCAAGCTATCTTCAATAAATAAATTAATTTATCTTGGCGAAGCTCTCGTCGGTAGGAAAACCAATATTAACATATAAAGATGAGGCGATACAGAACATGCCTCGTGTTTACATGTTATAACCTTCGCCAAGGTAAATTATTTTATTTACTGAAAATAGCTTGAAACCATGGTATAGGAAATAGAGTGTAAATGTTTTTATTTGTCATTCCCTTTCGAAATTACCTCTAGTAGTGGTAATTGTTAATCTTGGCTTTCCTACTGACGAGAGCTTCGCCAAGGTAAAATATTTTATTTACTGAAGATAGCTTGAAACTATGGTATAGGAAATAGTGGATAAATGTTTTTATTTTTCATTCCCTTTCGAAATTACCCCTAATAGTGGTTTCGAGTTTAACTACTACTCCTAGCGAGTCAGATGTCCTATTATGGTTATCTCTTATGTGTTTAAATGTACACAGTATTTTTATATGAATAATATATAGTCTATTGACTAGTTTTTTTCTTCTCGCTAGAGCACTGGTAGCAAAGAAATTTTCTTAATTTTTTTTGCTACCCTAGAATTTATTAATATACAAGCCATCATAAAACAATGTAAGGTTATGCTTCAGTTTCATGTATGCAGTTAAAAGCAAAATGGTCGAAGGGAAAAAAATTCCAAACTTGCTATCTGTGTGTGGTGTTTCTTCAAATTTACTTCAGGCATTGGTCAGAAAGCATTTTCCGGCGAGTTATTCAGATGCCAGAAATAATTATTAAATTTTCTGTGGTTGCTGTCAGTTGTAGATTGTCAATCAAGCGATATGGAATGTTAATGTCTGATTCGTAATCTACATTTAATTAGAAGTTCCCGTTTTATGTCTCCTTTCCGTATTCATATATACTATGAAAACATTTGGAAAGGATTTTGTTTGTAACTGTAAGCGGCATTGCGTCTATTACTTTGATACAAACACATACACGGACGCACACGTCTGTACTGATTGTCCACGAATTATAAATGTAATTTCCAATATATATCAACAGCAATGGATGCGACCGAAGAGAACGGCCGCTGCTTATTCCTTTGGAATCCGTCATTCGCCATATGTTGCTCCAATATTTACTGAATTTGACGACTAAAATTTCAATTAATCGTAAGTAATTTTTCTTCTTTGTTTCATTCGTCTCATTCTTAGTCTAACACTCATGCAAGCATTAATTCATTCATTCATCCATTCATTAACTCATTCATTCATTCACTAACTCTTTCATTAATTCTTATTTTTTTTATTCATCATCGATTTTTTTATTGCACCTATATTTCTCTAATGGAAGCGATATCCATTCAGCTAATTTTGGAAAGCAAATAATAACGCTGATAATATTGAGGAATAAGAGAATATTAATATTTTCTAACATAGGCACAAAGCCAGACTTTTAGGGGCAGAAACAATCTATAGCACTGATTCCCGTACTCGACTGCAACTTTATTTTACTGACCTCGGAAATATGAAAAGCAAAGTTGACATCGATGATATTTGAATTCCAAACGCAAAGAGTTAGAGCACATGCCGCAAAATATTTACTCCTACGCTTTTACGATTCTGTTAGTCTACCACCTTAAAAGAAACACAGGCCTCCTAAAGGGACTTGAACTGCACATCTAGCACTTACTAGGCAACCATGTTCTCAATTACATCACAGAGCACTTGTCAACGATGAGTATAGTAACGGTTTGTAGCAAAAGCATTTAATCCGACTCTCTAATAGTTCTATTTATCTGCAACACTTTACAATGAGAATAATGTTGAAGATTATTTCTGTGGCATTCTAATGTGGTACGAAGGTCATAGTCGTGTGTAATATAATAAGTCGTTGTTAATTCATGAATGTGGACTGTAGCTGTCATTATTGCAATGAAAGTAATAATGGTTTCAAATTTTGGCACAAGGCCGGCAAATTCAGGGGAGGACGTAAGTCGATTATACTGACCTCAATGTTCAACTGGTGCTTATTTTATCGAGCCTGAAGGGATGAAAGGCAAAGTCGACGCTGGAGAAAATTGAACTCAGAACGTAACGACAGATGAAATGACTCTAAGCATTTTGCCCGGCGTGCTAACGATTCGGTTAACGATTAGTTTAAAATAGTATATATGTATAGAATATATGTACTATACATACTATATATATTATACCATATACGAGTACTTTACTACGAGAATAGCAATCCTTTCCATTATAGGCACAAGGCCTGAAATTTTGGAAAATGGGGACATCGACCCCGAAAGGATGAAATGCAAAGTCGAAACTTGGTGAAATTTGAACTTTGAACGTAAAGACGGGCGAAATACAGTTAAGTATTTGCCCGGCGTGCTAACAATTCTGCCAGCTCGCCGCCTATAACTGAGAATAATAATGAAAATGATTTCTGTGGTGCGGAATGATGATCACTTGAATATATATGCAGAATATGCTTGGTAGTTAAGTCATCAATGTGGACTGTAGGTGTGAAATGACGTGGTCAGGGAAATTTGGCACAATTCTTAATATTTGCTGGCTCTATGAATTTGGTGAAATATTGAGGTTTGGGTAACTACAAATTCCCGTCTACATAAAATATGTTGAAATCCGTAGCGATTTCCCGAGTGGTAAGGATATCCTGGTAAGGAAGGATTAGTGAAACTGGTTGGTGCAGGACATTGTCGGTAAGATTGATACTTGGGGATAAGGATGAGATATGGGAGTGGTATGCATCGAGATAGTTTAGAAGGGACGAAATCATTGTTATATCATAGCAATATATAATAGACAGACACGATGCAGAAAAAAAAAAAAAAAACATCTGTGGCCCAGAGATTGTAGTGCGTTGGATACAGTCTGAAATTTTAGTTTGCGTAGCAGCATTGTTCTATCTGTGGAGGTAGTATTCCATTGTAGTTCTCACTGAACTTTATAGAAGGCCAGCAGAGCTGGAGTACGTTCTGGTCCCGAAAAGAACGGTTGATCTTTGGGATCTAGCTTTAGCTATGTTAATATGAAATATCGCCAGGAAAAGAAATATAAAGGATGCACAAGAAACTGTAAGGTTGAGGATTCATCTCGTCTTTGACAAATAATGAGGTTGTAAGATTACTCTCTCTATATAAGCAGTGATTATGTATTTGAGCTGTAGAAAGATACTAGTTTGTTAGAGGATGTTTCGGAGGTCTCCATACAGAGAGTGCATCCATTCATGAGATACACATCTGCGAGGCATGTTAAAGGTTAATCAAGTGTGGTATTATCAACATAGCTGTGAGAGTTCGTAGATGCAACAATAAGCAGGTTATTAATATCCAGGAGAAAGTATGTAAAAGACAGTACTGATAAAATCTCACCGGTCTAGTATTCGCTGACTGACCTTCACAGGAGGGAGTTCCCTTCCTGTTATAATAACAAACTTCCAATCCAAGATTGTGAGAGATAGGTGGACACCATTGTTGTGCAGCTTAGGTATTTGATGCTCATCCGAACATAGTCAAATACTCTGCTGATATTAAGTGCAACGATAATATTGGGTTGTCCGGAAAGTTCGTGCCGATTTTTAAAGGCAAGAAAAAGGTCAATAAATACTTGCCATTACATTTTTAATCAACCAAATATGAACCATTTTGTTGCACAATGCGTCTCCATCTTCCCTTTAACTTGAAAATACCTTCTTCCCAGAATTGAGGTGGTTTCATGGCAAAGAATTCAGCAAGGTATCTTTTTACATCATCCATTAAGAGACCTGAATAAGTGGAAATCCGAAGGAGCAATATCTGGTGGACATGGAGGGTGGGGCAACACATCCCAGCCGAGCTGCAGTAATTTTTGTCTGGTTTCCAAAGCATCAAGTGCCGAAAATGAACTTTCTTATCTTCCATTTTAAAGGGTTACAGAACTAACACAGGTTATAGGAACATCAATCTTCTTCCACGAAAAGATAGCTTAAACTGTTCTCTAAATGGAGGTGTAGTCAAATTCTATTTCATGGACTCAACCATGTTCTAAAATAAATCGAAATGTAAGCTACTATAAATCGGCACGAACTTTTAGGACAACCCAATACTTTCATTGTACTTTTCAAAGGTAGAGGAACAATGGCGTTATTCGTAGAGCCGGTCCTACTAAATGATGCCATACGGATTCTGTACTGATGGTCACCGGGGAAAGAATCTATTCACTTTCCGCCTTCTTCAGTCTTCTTTCCCCTTCTATAAAACGCCTTACTTCATTCAAACGTGTCCGTCACCTACACGGCTTACTGATGCATAGCTTTATCCTTTTCTCTTTTGCCTTCCTACGGACTTTCTTCTTGTTCCCGACCCAATTTGCAAACCCGTCCTGTCCTCATCAGCACCACCTTCCTCATAGAACACAATAACTGCACCTTTCACATTTCTTATTCCTTCACCTACACCTCTACGTTATCTACAGCTTAAAATCACTCAACAACGCCTTGTACTTTGGTCAACTCAGCCGCTGTTTAGCTGGATAATTCATAGAATAACTTCATTATTTCCGGTTCCGAACCCCCCGCCCCACTCTCTCTTGCCAGCAGTATGCTGGCAGATTAAAATGCTTAGCGGTATTTCGTCTGCCGTTATGGTCTGAGTTCAAGTTCCGCCGAGGTCGATTTTGCCTTTCATCCTTTCGGGGTCGATTAAATAAGTACCAGTTACGCACTGGGGTCGATATAATCGACTTAATCCGTTTGTCTGTCCTTGTTTGTCCTCTCTGTATTTAGACCCCTGTGGGTAGTAAACAGATAGGTATTTCGTCCGTCATTACGTTCTGAGTTCAAATTCCGCCGAGGTCGACTTTGCCTTTCATCTTTTCGGCATCCATTAAATAAGCACCAGTTAAACTCTGGGATCGATGTAATTGACTTACACCCTTCCCCAAAATTGCTAGCCTTGTGCCAAAATTTGAAACCGTTACCATTGTTATTATTTTTCAGTCGTCTTATTTCCTTACTTTCACCGCCAAGCCAAGCACAGCTCTGTGCACCTTAGGTATGTATAGCGCTTTGTTTTCGTTCTGAATTTTCTATTGCGTTGAAATAACTCTACATAATGTATAGGTGAAGGCGTGTGGCTTAGTGGTGACGCTATTCGGTTCAGGTTTGTAAGGTCGTGAGTTCAATTCCCGACAGCGCGTTGTGTCCTTAAGCAAGACATTTCATTTCACGTTGCTTCAGCCCACTCAGCTGGCAAAAATGAGTAGTACCTTTATTTCAAAGAGTCGGCCTTGTCACACTCTGTGTCACGCTGAATCTCCCTGAGAACTACATTAAGGGTACAAGTGTCTGTGGAGTGCTCATCCACTTGCACGTTAATTTCACAAACAGGCTGTTCCGTTGATCGGATCAACTGGAACTTACATCGTCGTAACAGACGGAGTGCCATAAGATAACATAACGTATCATTTTTGTCATATCTGAAGTGTCTGGTAGTGTATATACTATGCATGTCTTTAGTTATTTGTTTGAATATATTTTAAAATCATTTCCAAGCTATCTGTTATCATAAGAGTAGTTTCTGTTTTGACTCACTACATTTTGGTTATCTCTATAACCAGATCTTATATTTGAAAACATTTTCCAAGCCCTTTAGTGATGCATTAAAATCATTTGGAATTGTAACTTCGATTAGCAAGTACGTCCTTTCCTGGCTATCCTTGAAAACTATATTCTGTAGTTTTCAGAGTTAGCCGTCTTTTTAATATTGAGGGGTTTTCTGGTTTTCTTTAGTATTGAGGGGTTTTCTGGTTTTCTTTAGTATTGAGGGGTTTTCTGGTTTTCTTTAGTATTGAGGGGTTTTCTGGTTTTCTTTAGTATTGAGGGGTTTTCTGGTTTTCTTTAGTATTGAGGGATTTTCTGGTTTTCTTTAGTATTGAGGGGTTTTCTGGTTTTCTTTAGTATTGAGGGGTTTTCTGGTTTTCTTTAGTATTGAGGGATTTGATGGTTTGCTTTTCAGTATGTCCAGTCAGGTAATGTCCTCGCTTCCGTTTGTATCAACATGCCCCTTAGAAACTTGAGATTCTAAGTTATATGTTTTAACCGTAAATTTAGGGTCTTATACATTCCTGGCACCAGTTTTTCAGTCGCTATGATGGCCCATAACCAGATATGCTGTTCGCTGTTTCGATGTGCTGTTCGCTGATTTAAACGGCTTCATTTGTTACGATTCATTCGCTGATCTGGTTCCTTCTCATAATTCTTCTATGTTTTCATTGGAGCTGCAATATTTCTATTTCATTCAAATTCTGCCGAGGTCGACTTTACCTTTCATTCTTTTGAGGTCGATAAATTAAGTACCTGTTGCGTACTGGAACCCTCCCTCGAAATTTCGGGCCTTGTGCCCAGAGTAGAAAAGAATATTTCTATTTTATTTTTACAACAGAAAAAAAGAAGACAAATGAGAAATCCGTCTCGCTTAACATTACTGACAGATTCTTTGTAATTAATCGAAAATTCTTGTTCTAAGCCATCTTTGATTTTGGATTCAATATATTTTTCGAAGCTTTTGTCTCTTCTTTCTACAGTTGTGTCGATTCGTCATTAATTTCTTCAAAGCTAAAGAAATTTATTTTCATTTCTAATCAGTTTCTGTATGCTTGCTTTCTATACTGTTTCTTTACATTATGATATTTTTTTATTGGTAGATCTGAGAGAATTCCGAGTTACTTTCGCAACTAAAGACTTGCTACACATACATATACTATATTTAACTTAGTGATATTGACGTTTGTGTCCATCTCATGCAGGGCAAAATGCTTACCGTCATTTCGTCCGTCTGTGCCGAGTGAGATCTAATTCACTTGAGGTTGACTTGGCCTTTCATTTATTCGGGGTTGAGAAAGCATCGACTCAAGTTGAGCACTAGGGTCGATGTAATCTATTAGCCCGATCCCCCACAAAAAATTCATAATAGAAAGGATTATTGTTATTATTATTATCATTATTATTATTATTATTATTATTATTATTATTATTATTATTATTATTGTTGTTGTTGTTGTTGTTGTTGTTTTTGTTGTTGTTGTTGCTGCTGCTGCTGCTGCTGTTGTTGTTGTTGTTGTTGTTATTATTATTATTATTATTATTATTATTATTATTATTATTATTATTTTATTATTATTATTATTCAGTAGTTTTATTTTTATAGCGTGCTTTCACTTCACTACCGAGCGCAGCTGTGTGCCTTGGGTATGTGCTGTGATTTGTTGTGATGCTCTGATGGTTATTGTATGGAAAGTGTTCTGCGTAGGATGTGTGCAGTGCCTAGTAGTGCAATTTTCTGTATGTTATATGTGTTTGTAAGTCCTGGTGTTTTTGTTATGTATTTGTCTGAATATTGTCTGAATTTGTCTGAATTATTATTATTATTATTATTATTATTATTATTATTATTATTATTATTATTATTATTATTATATTATTATTATTATTCTTGCCTTTGCACAGCTTCTAACACTGGAGATGTACTACAGTGTCAGCTGTTCACTACCAGTGAACTATGGTAACACCTCTTATTTTTCGAGCATCTTCCGGAGTATTCGGGTGGTTCCAAGCAGTGATGTTTTCTGCAAGTGCTCCACTCTTATTGCAGCTCCTATTTATTCCGCGTACCTCTCGAGATTTTTGTTCACTGTTCCCAGGGCTCCGACAATTATTGGTACTACTGCTACCTTTTTCATCGACCACAACTACTTAACCTCCCAAGCTAACCTGTCATATCTCTCGAATTTTCTTTAGTCCTTATCGCATACTTTGTTGTTAGCTGGGCATGCTATATATATATATGATCCAGCATAGTTTGGTTTCTTTCTCAATTAAGACTATGTCTGGCTTCCTATACTCTATCTCATGGTTACACTGAACCATAAGAATCCCATAGGATTTTCGACGATGCCTTCGGGTTTGTGGTCGTACCAATTTTTTGCTCTGTCAAGTTCATACTTGTTGCAAAGTGTTCAATGGACAAGCCTGGCTATATTGTCGTGGCGTCTCTTATATTCTTTCTGTCCACAGATTCTCCACTTATCACTTTCTGATGTGTTGTCTATTCTATATTTATGTAGTTTGTTCTTAGTGCTTGCTCTTGGGTAGCACAGATTAGTGCCTCCGTTTCCGGTTTTAAGCTACTTTTAGTCATTCACAGTCATCTTTTTTTTCTGTCTGTCTTATCTTCAACATTCCTTTGAAATTGACCATGCGTTCTTTTCTTTATCCACCTATTTTCAGTTTCATTCGTTTTCAATTTCTTGTACATTGCTTTAACTTTGCAATCATTCATCCTACACAAGCCTGCCTTCTTACATTTTTTACATACTATGCTGTGTTGTTTTATTTCTGCTCTAGTGCTCCAATAAGTCCTCTTCCCCCTCTTTTCTTGGTACATACAGTCTGTCTGTGTCAATTTTTAGGTGGAGTGACCCAGATCTAGTTAGCAACTTCCTTGTCTTTCTGTCTAAGCTGTTTAGGTTCTCTACTGTCCATGCGATTAACCCTGCTCCATATCTAAGGGCTGAAACCACCCAGGTGTTGATAGCTTCAATCTTATTCCGTCTGTTTAATTTCGACATAAGGATCAGTCTCAGTTTGCATAAGTACTCCACCTTAAATTTTTCTGTCATTTCTTTCTCCATCAGTTTATCCATTTCCAAAATCCCCAAGTACTTATAGCGCGTCTCTTCTATCTGCTTCATAACCTCTCCCGACGGTATCGTTAGTCCATCCATACATTTGATTTTGCCTCTCTTCAACACTAACATACCACACTTTCTCAGTCCGAACTTCCTTCTGGTATCAGCACTGAAGGTATACATCGTAACAACTTAGGCTTCATCTTTATCATAAAGTTTGAGGTTATCCATGAATAACAAATGGTTGACTTTTTGTTGGCGGCTTTTGAATACATACCCAGTTTTTGCTTTCCTCAGAATCAGTGTTAGTGGTATCAAGCACAGTACAAAGATCAGTGGGGACAGACAGTCCCCTTGGAAAATGCCCCTCCTAATTTCTACTGTCCCTCAGCTTCTTCCGTATGCTGTCAGGTCCGTCCTCCAATTCGCCATACTTTTTCCAAGCAATCGCTCGACATTCGATGCAATACCAAATAGGTTCATACATTCCATAATCCAAGAGTGTGGGAGCATATCGTACGCCTTACGATAGTCGATCCATGACATGTCTAAGTTACTTTTCCTCCTCTTGCAGTCTCTAAGTACAGTTTTTTTTCTATCAAGAGTAGATCCTTGGTACCTCTGCACTTACGCTTGCACCCCTTCTTGCTCATGTGGCAGGACTCCATTTTTTTCCGGATGTTCGAACATTGATTCCGCAAGTATTCCAGTCAATAACTTCCACAAACAGGATATCGGCCTGTAATTGTCTACCGTATGACCTTTTTCGATGTTTTTCTAGCACAGCACTGTCCTACCCAATGTCAACCACTCCGGTGTTACTTGGTCGGCATTTAACAAGATGTTGAGTTGCGCAGCTATTAGTGCATGACATTCACCAAATCTTTTGATCCAGTACCCTTGAACTCCATCTGGTCCTGGGCCCTTCCAGTTGCTCATTTTTTGCTGATTTCCTTCACTTCTCTAACTGAAATGACAAGTTCTGCCTGTTTTGGACAGACTACTGTTTGTTTCAGTTCTTGCAACCATTCAGCATCCTTCTTGTGCTCCTTGTCTTTGCTCCAGATGTCACTCCAAAACCTTTGACTTTCATTGTTATCTGGTATCAACTTTTCACCTGTACACTCTCCAGGTATTTCTTTATAGAATCTCTTCTGATCTACTCTGAATAGCCTATTCTGGTGGTAACCCTTCATTCTTTAGTCGTATCTTACCATCTTTGCTTTCTTTGCAACGAGGTGCTGTTTCAGTTACTCCACTACTACTTTCAGGCTCTTTCTTTCAATATTATACTTTCTTTTCAGCGCCCTGTATTTCTGTTCACTTTTAAGCTCCCCTTTTTCTTTTCGGTCTAACACAGAAATTTCCTTCGAGAGATTGTCTAACCCTGCCTGGATTCTTCTTTTCCACCATGGATCTTTTCTTTTTTCTCTTTCATTATGCTTCTTTTCATGGCAAACACACTCACGTTTTCTGCTACAACAATTCTTGTTTAGGGGTATTTTATCTGATTCTTTATGTTCTAACATAAAGATGCTGGAGATTTTTATTGAAAATAATTCGATCAACCTCTTTAAGTTTGCAAATAATGTCGCTATCGTTTTCCTGTAGTCTTGCCTTTAATCTGTCGTAGATTGCCTTTTGTTCATCTGTCATGTCCCCATTAGCTTTATTGTCTTCTTTTAGATCGTCTGCATGTCTCTCGTCAAGTAAACTACCAATACTTCTTTCCTGTGCAATGAGATTACTCTTATTAGTAAGATCTGTATTTTCATCGTTATCTCTGCTGCTATTTTCCAAGACCCGTCTTTTGATAGCTTCGAGCTCTACTTCTGTGAACCAACGATTTTTCTTATTGCTCTAGCTTGATCACATAATATCTGTTCCGTGAGTTGAAACAATCCCTTTTCTCTCCAATAATCATACATACGTTGCCAGTAACCCCTAATTTGAGCACCATTTTCATCTATCGGGTTGCTGGGGTAGTAACACTCCATGACCACAACATTAATTTGCTTGCTCCATTTACGCCGTGTGTGGTGGTCACTTTCTGGATATCGGCAGGCTGGAGCCGGACCAGAATCTCTGAGCCTGCCGGGTGGAACACTGTCACCATCATTTCCACAAGTTCAAAATAATTATCTCAATCTTCTTCATTTTGGTAATATTTAAAGATTGACGTTATTCCCCGCGAAGGTAAAGGAACAATAAGAAGAGTCCGGCTGTTATCGAATGAACAATATTTCGACACTTCGCGTGTCTTCTTATTGTTCCTTTACCTTCGAGAGGAGTAACGTCAATCCTTAAATATTACCAAAATGAAGTAGATTGAACTGATCATTTTGAACTTGTGGAAGACACACGAAGTGTCGAAATATTGCTCATTCGATAACAGTCGCACTCTTCTTATTGTATTATTATTATTATTATTATTATTATTATCATTATTATTATTATTATTATTATTATTATTATTATTATTATTATTATTATTATTATTATTATTTCTATTATTATTGTCATTGTTATTGTTATTGTAATTATTATTATTATTATTATTATTATTATTATTATTATTATTCTATGTTTGACTTTTGCTTTATGTCTGTACAAGTTGGCTCCAAGTCTCACCCAGAGACCTCAAGAGACAACAGGTTAGAAGTTCTGTGCCATATATTTGGTTTTTTTTTTTTTGGTGTTGTACTAGTGAATGTCTAATACATAAAAATAAAAAATAAACAAAAAAAATAAAAATAAATAAAAATAGCAAATAAAAAAAAGTTTGTTTTAAACCTTGGGATTATATAGAGAGTATTTTGCGTAGGATATGAGCAGTTCCCATGAGCACTATCTTTTGAATTTCTGCCATTTTGGGGTTTCCTGGTATCTGAGTTAGGTAGCAATTAGTCCCTTATTATTATTATTATTATTATTATTATTATTATTATTATTATTATTATATTATTATTATTATTATTATTATTTCTCTTTATCACAGGTCTTGTTGGAGCTCCTGGATTTTTTTTACATGCGTAGCGAGCTAGTTACCTGCAACCTACGGTACCATGCTATCCATTCTTTTCAGCTATCTAATACTTTCCCGATTATCCTGGCAGTACCAAGGAGGCAAAGTTTTTGTAACAGTTCTACTGAGCACTCTATTCCAATTTCCTTTATATTCCCCTTGATGCCTTCCGATACTGTTCCCAAGGACCCAACAATAATTGGCACTATCTTCACCTTCTTCATTTCCAAAAGCCGGGCTATTTCGTACTTAAGAGGGTTATATTTGTCTATTTTTTCGATTTCCCTCTTGACTATTCGTGGGTCAAAAGGGCATGCAACATCAATCTATTATTATTATTATTATTATTATTATTATTATTATTATTATATTATTATTATTATATTATTATTATATTATTATTATTATTATTATTATTATTATTATTATTATTATTATTTATTATTATTATTATATTATTATTATTATTATTATTATTATTATGTTTTTTCCTTCTGTCTTCAAATTTTCTTCCGTTTCTCGCCGAGTGTTTTCCATACACCTAGGGCATAGAAGCTCATTGTATGCATTCCCAGATTACACACGCAAATTCACAGATAAAATATGTATTTAAAAATTAATAAATAAATAAATTCATGGATGGATGTTGTTTCACAGCGATAATGCTCTTCTCGGTACATGAACCGTTCCAGTTAATACGATTTTTTGCACTTCCTGTAGGGATGGTAAGCCTGGAATCGTTTTCAAATGGGTTTCAGTAGCGTTTTTTATCATTCCTAGAGATCCTACAATCACTGTTACTGTAGTCGCCTTGAGATGCCACATTTTTTCAATTCTATTAGCAGGTCTTTATATTTACTAATATTATTATTATTATTATTATTATTATTATTATTATTATTATTATTATTATTACTATTATTATTATTATTATTATTATTATTATTATTATTATTATTATTATTATGTTTTTTCCTTCTGTCTTCAAATTTTCTTCCGTTTCTCGCCGAGTGTTTTCCATACACCTAGGGCATAGAAGCTCATTGTATGCATTCCCAGATTACACACGCAAATTCACAGATAAAATATGTATTTAAAAATTAATAAATAAATAAATTCATGGATGGATGTTGTTTCACAGCGATAATGCTCTTCTCGGTACATGAACCGTTCCAGTTAATACGATTTTTTGCACTTCCTGTAGGGATGGTAAGCCTGGAATCGTTTTCAAATGGGTTTCAGTAGCGTTTTTTATCATTCCTAGAGATCCTACAATCACTGTTACTGTAGTCGCCTTGAGATGCCACATTTTTTCAATTTCTATTAGCAGGTCTTTATATTTACTAATATTATTATTATTATTATTATTATTATTATTATTATTATTATTATTATGTAAGGCAGAAACGTTAGCACGTTTCTGTGTTTTGCCCCTTGTGGGTAGTAAAGAAATAGGTATTTCGTCGGGCTTTACGTCCTGAGTTCAAATTCTGCCAAGGTCGACTTTGCCTTTCATCCTTTTGTGGTCGACAAAATAAGTACCAGTTGAACACTGGGGTCGATGTAAAAGTGCTGCTTTTGTGGCAAAATTTGAAACGATTATTATTATTATTATTATTATTATTATTATTATTATTATTATTATTATTATTATTGTTGTTGTTATTTTCGACATTTTCTGTATGCTTCCTGATCTCTTAATTTGTTGGTTTCATGGTGGAACTGACCATGTAGTTCCATACGGAGTAGGGTTTCTTCTCTCTCGTTGGCTGTTCTTGATCGGAATTCATGAGCACTCTCAAGTCCATGTTTGTTAACTCCTGTACTAGCAGCATACTGTAGCAGTATGTTTACCAAATATTCTGTCATGTTTCTTCTTTCACTGTTGATGTACTCCCGTGCACTAATCAGCCCCCCGCGCCTACCTTTACCTCTCTTCATGTAGAGCCTGTGTACATTTGCCTTAGAATGTTGGGCACCGTACATTTTCATTGTCTTTCAGGTAGTACGATCGAGTTGGTCAATCTCCGCTTGTGTCAATTTCAGAACGGAGGCACTATAGCGGACTACAGCAACAGCCCCTATGTTCCTTGAGTTGAGTTTTGATTTCAAGAGAAGCTTGGAGCGCTTGAAATATGCAGTGATGACCTTGTCTTTCATTTCTTTGTACAAAATATTGTCCAGCTCTAGGATCCCAAGGTACTCGTACCCATCATCATCCGGATCTTCCAGTCTCTCTCCATTTCGCAATTCTATGCCACTACAATTTACTCTTTTTCTTCGCTTCAAATTATTATTATTATTATTATTATTATTATTATTATTATTATTATCATAATCATTATTATTATTATTGAGTGAGAGAGCAGTTCATGCCATCAAAGTGACACTGGGGTAAAATATACGAAGCCCAATATACCCATCATGACTACCCGTCTGATAAGGGTACACCAGGCACATGCATCACAACCATATGTGCGCGACATGGTGATCTCATATCAAGGTAAACAGCGCATGACCTTGTGGGTGGAGCCCAGTTAGAATTTTCTTCAGATCGAGTAACCCATCCCGCTCAAAAGGTCCCTGAATAAGGGTTGTTTAAGGATGTTGAAAGAACCACCCATGTTTCCAGAGGTGAATTATTCAAACCCCAAAGAATCCCTCTCAACACATGGCTATGATGCTCCCCCACTACTTCTGCTCGTGATCAGAAATGCACATATCACCAGCCACTAAGGGACATGCTCAACTGGTTAAGGTCAAACAACTGACGAGCAAATCCGTGGTATTGAGCAGAATATTTGCTGTAGCCCATCTTTTATACCAAGACAAAACAATGAACATTTTAACACTTCTAATCAGTTAAGATCAGAAGCCATGAGAGCCACTGCCTGGTACTGCATCAGGGCATTTATTATTATTATTATTATTATTATTATTATTATTATTATTATTATTATTATTATTCAGTAGTTTTATTTTTATAGCGTGCTTTCACTTCACTACCGAGCGCAGCACTGTATGCCTTGGGTATGTGCTGTGATTTGTTGTGATGCTCTGATGGTTATTGTATGGAAAGTGTTCTGCGTAGGATGTGTGCAGTGCCTAGTAGTGCAATTTTCTGTATGTTATATGTGTTTGTAAGTCCTGGTGTTTTTGTTATGTATTTGTCTGAATATTTTTTTATCATGCCTAATGCACCTACTATGATAGGAATTGTTTCTGTTTTCAGATTCCACATTCTAGTTACCTCTATTTCCAGGTCTTTGTATTTTGAGAGTTTCTCCATTTCTTTTAGAGGCACGTTGTCATCTGCCGGTATTGATACATCAATTAGAAAGCATTTTTTTTCTTCATGATCTCTGACAACTATATCTGGTCTGTTGGCCTTAATTTCTCTATCTGTGTGTATCGGCATATCCCAGAGTATGGTTGCTTTCTCGTTTTCTGTGACCTTTTCTGGTGTGTGCCTACACCATCTTTTTTCTGTTGTTATTCCATAATGTTGGCATAGCTTCCAATGTATGTAGGTTCCAACTCTGTCATGTCTGTGAATATATTCCTTCTTAGCCAGGACTGGGCAGCTAGAGATAATATGATTTATTGTTTCTTGTCCATCTCCACATATTCTGCAGTTACTTGTATATTTCTTTTCATTACATGTTTTTGGTAATTTCTGGTGGGGAGGCTTTGGTCTTGTGCTGCAATTAAAAATCCCTCTGTCTCTGCTTTGAGTCCTGAGCTTCTCAACCATTGCTGGGATTTTTCTTTGTCTATTTCTTTTGCGTTTAGTTTAGTGCAGTATTTACCATGAAGGGGCTTTTCTTGCCATCGTTTTATCATGGTTCGTTGCTGTTCTATTTTTAGTTTGGATTTCATTATTATTATTATATTATTATTATTATTATCATTATTATTATTATTATTACTATTATTATTATTATTATAGAATCGTTTGTACGCGGGGCAAAATGCCTAGCAGCTTTTCATCCGTCTTTACGTTTTGAGTTCAAATACTACCGGGGTCGACTTTGCTTTTCGTCCCTTCGAGGTCAATAAAATAAGTACAAGTAGAGTACTGGGGTCCATGTAAATTGACTTAAAGCCTACCAGTTACATCGGTGGCCTTGTTTCTGAATTTGAACCCACCACCACTACCACCATCATCAGTATCGTCGTCGTCGTCGTCGTCGTCATCGTCGTCATCATCATCATCATCATCATCATCATCATCAACTCTATTATTTCTGATATCGCTAATATATTTCATTATCTCCATTCAGTTGTAGGAGCTTCGACATGATTATTAAACTTTCGCCTTCGTTCATTGTATATCGATGAACATTTCCAGTATTAAGAAAATAAAACAATCCATCCGTGAAATTACATCGAACTTATGTTTCTATTTTCCCAATATTTAAATACAGCTTAGGATGATCTACAGACGTATATATAATACATATACTGAAAATAATGGAGTTGGTTAGCTTCCATACCCTCACCAGAAGAACAGTTGATATATATGATAGCAGTCATTGTTGTATGACAAAGAAGTTTGTCTCGCAACTGTGCCATTCCGCTTGAATTTTCGTCAGTTATAGAACATAGTAACAATACCTTACTTCTGTATATCTGAATAGATAAAGAGATACATCAGCTGCATAGAGTACTTATTTACTCAGATTGTTGGTGATTTATTACTCAACTGCTTTAATCATTTTTTGCTTATTAATCTATGTAGCTTTCATCGTTGTCAAAAGTGACAACCTGCAGGGAATTGCAACCGAAAATGTATGACAAACTCCCGGGTTAATGGAGGTAGACATATGTGTCTATGGGAACTTGGTCCTGGCTATAATTTATCTTACAAGATGATCACAGCTTAAACGTTTTTAACCATAGCTTTGCTTAAAAACGGAAGACCAAGGACAAAGCAACGTCATAGGCCGACCACATAGAAATTAATCTTATATGAAACTGTTTCATTTTCGCTGTGATTTTCCCTGAGAAATGTGATTGATGCTGAACATCCTACGTTTCATTTGTGGTAAATTGAATCTTTTGTGAGAACGTAAGCAATCCAAATTCACTTTCACGACTAATATCAATGAACACTGTAGATTTCTTTTCAGTAGGATAAAAGTATTCGTTAATTCAATTCCTACTGTTGTAGATATTTTCAGCCATAGAAGAATAAAAGACACAGTTGATTCCGATCGATTTCAGAGCAGCCAAAAGAAGGCGAATTTTCAAATCGTTTCAGGATTATCTGAAAAAAAACAAAACAAAAAACAAAAAAAAACACATTTAATGGTGACAATTCTGCCATTTTATTTTGACAAGGCATAAAGTCTATAAGCCTTCACTCTGTCTTAACACTAGCTGGGAGCGCGCCTTACTTTATTTACAACGATGCCCTAGTTATAGTTATGTTAGTCATTGCTGGTTACTTGAATAGGGACAGGTGAACGATAAATAAACGGCAACAGGATATGAGATTTCCATGATAAAAGGCAACCCGAGACATCAGCCAATACTGTTACGTGCGCATGGTGAAAATCTCTTAACTTTTCTTAGTTCACTCCACCTAAATGTAAATAGATTTTATGGAATCTATTTACAGCATTGCATGATTAACGAAGGGTTCATTATCTTGCGGTGCTGAGCTCTAGATCTGCTATTGACCTTGATAACGTAACAGGAACTCATTATAAAGTATTCTTTACAGGAAAACACTGAACATGCTTTATCTTCGCGTCTACAAGGGCTCTTCAGCGACTCTGCGGTAAATAAAGGACAATAAAATTGAGATAGTGAATACTATGACACCAGTTAGTCTAAATGTGTAGTAATCTTGGCTGTCGGTTCGATTTTAGTTTTATTTGTTATTTGCTAACATTTACTCTCATTTTTGCAATTGTGTAATCTTATTTACATTTAATTACATGCATAGACACACATACACGATGTCTATATGTGTGTGTGTGTGTGTTTATGTATATTTGCTTCTCGCTGCTTCTTAACCGGTGTTCGTTTTTTACGTCCCGTTAACTTAGCACTGTACCAAGAAGAAACCGATAGAATAAATACATCTTAAAAGGAATGTTGAGGTCGATTTGATTAACGAAAACTTTCACGACGGTTCTCTAGCATAGATGCAGTCCATTGACTATATGAGAATTAGAGAAGAGAGAGGGAGAGAGAAGGAGAGAAGAGACAGACCGAGAGAGAGACTATAGGAGAGAGAGATAGAGAGTGAAAGAGAGAGAGAAAAGAGAGGGAGTATGGGTGGATCTATACGACTATATCAAATATCATTAGAAATAGGAATTATATAATATATAAGATAACAGTTAATATTTTGAGCAGATAAACGAATTTCAAGCTTGAAAATCACGTATAATTGTGACAGACATGTTAACAAATATGATGATGTTGGTGAGATACTGTAAGCCCAACGGGTGAATGTAAATGGTGCGAACAAGAATATAAAGGATGAAAGAAAGATAAGGAAGAAATAAGATTTGATGTATATATATATATATATATATATATATATATATATATATATATATATGATATGTATGTATGCATGTGTGTGTGTGTGTGGATGGGTTGATGGGTGATTGTATGCATGCATATATATACATGTCTGTCTGTCTGTCTGTCTGTCTGTCTGTCTATCTATCTATCTATCTATCTGTATATATATGTACGTATATGTATATATATATACACATACATATGTGTATATATATATATATATATATATATATATATATATATATATATATATATATATATATACATGTACGTATATATATATATATATATATACATATAATAATAATATGAGGGAATATTATTCAAAACCTACAGGGAAAAATTCAATTTAGAAATGCTAAATCAAATTTCACAAAATATAATATATTTATATATATATATAAATTAGGAAAAAAACCCACCTTTTATCAATTCAATAGTGAAAAATGAAATTATACCATTTAGAAAAAATTGCATATTATAGAAAGATTAAATATAAGATAAAACATATAATAATGATTATGGTACGTGTTTCGTGGCTATATTTAAGAAATGATAATAGTAAAAATAATAGTAGTAGTAGTAGTAAAATCACTTCAATATAAATATAGCCACTCTTCAGGTTAAAGATAACAACAATAATAAAATAATTAATTAGATAAATTAATTAATATACGTAAATAATCTTGAAAAATACGACATATCTTAACAAATATATTCTTTTTTAAAAAATAAGATACATTTAATTAAAATATTTAAAACAAATATATATATATATATATATATATATATATATATATATATATATATATATATATATATATATACGATATAAGATATACATTAAATTAAATTATTAATTAATTCATTTATTTATTTAATAAACATCTAAATAAAGTCTTATACTCATTAAGTAATTTGTATTAAAAACCTTAAAGCTATAAATATTGGAATTAATAATAGAAAATGTTTCTAATATATATATATCATTGTTATTATTATTGTAAAAATATTAATTTTATATATAATTTCTTGATAATTATTAGTTATGATATGTATATCTATTTATTTATTATGCTTTATTATTATTTTTATAATGTGATTTAACGCTGTACATATGATTTAATTTGAGAATTAGTTTTGTAAGACAATACATTATTTAATAGTCAGGTGGTGTATTTATTACGTAGTATTACATTTAAGTAAATTAGTTTTATATTAATTAATATTTTTGTCAACTATATTATTGAGTAAAATATTAAATCTATAGATACATATATATTAATAATATAGTTAGTTTATCTAACTATATCTGTGTATATATTTGAACCTTTTCCTATTTTTAATTTCAATATTTATGTCTTGTACTAACATTATGTATATTACTTAACATTAAGGTTTTTAATATAAATTACTTAATGAGTATAAGACTTTATTTAGATGTTTATTAAATAAATAAATGAATTCATTAATAATTTAATTTAATGTATATAGTTTAAATTATAGTATTTAGTTTTCACTTAATGTATATCTTGTATCTTATATATATATGTTTTAAATATTCTAATTAATTGTATTTTACTTTTTAAAAGCCCTTTTCAGAGTTATTTTGAATTCTTATTATCTCATATCTGATTATCCTGTTATTACGAAACATTCTTCTCGATTTTAGTATACATACCTCATTAGTATTTCCTCCTGTGTTCTACATACTCTGGGAACGCATTAAATCCTTTTTCAGGGGGCTACTCTATTTGAATTCTTACTATCAGGTAACTAATTTCCTTTTTATTATGTAACTGACTTCACAATTTCGTCATTCATAAATTATTGGGAATCCTTAAGAAGATCCTGTATAAGACAATTCGGTATTCTCTGTAAATGCACAAAAACTGTTTTAAGGGCTACAAACTTTGTATTGTTGTTATTGGATTAGCGAAATAATTATGAGAACGGAAGCAAGGGATAAGCCCGCTTTCCGGGAATTACCAGGTACCTCAGCTAATATATATATATATATATATATATATATATATATATATATATATATATATATATATATATATATATATAATATATATATATATTATATATATATTTATATATATATATATTATATATATATATATATATATTATATATATATATATATATATATAATTTATATATATATATATATATATATATATATATATATATATATAAATATGTTTATATATATATATATGCATATATGTACCTATATACATATATTTTTATTGCCACAAGGGGCTAAACATAAAGGCGACAAACAAGGACAGACAAAGGGATTGAGTCGATTACATCGACCCCAGTGCGTAACTGGTACTTAATTTATCGATCCCGAAAGAATGAAAGGCAAAGTCGACCTCGGCGGAATTTGAACTCAGAACGCAGCGTCAGACGAAATACTGCTAAGTATTTCGCCCGGCGTGCTAACGTTTCTGCCAGCTCGCATCTATATATATCTCTCTCTCTATATATATATGCATATATATATACGTATATATATATATACGTATATATATATATACATATATGAACTATATATATATATATACAACATATATGTACGTATATTTATATAATATATGCGTACATATGTATGCACAAACATATATGTATATCTATGAATATATGCGTGTGTGTAAATATATATATATTTATATATGTATTTATATATATATATGCATAAGTATATATATATATGTGTATATGTATATATATAAATGTGCATATATACACATGCATACATACACATATATGCATCTGTATTCATGTATATACTCTTTTACTCTTTTACTCTTTTACTTGTTTCAGTCATTTTGACTGCGGCCATGCTGGAGCACCGCCTTTTAGTCGAGCAACTCGACCCCGGGACTCATTCTTTTTGTAAGCCCAGTACTTATTCTATCGGTCACTTTTTGCCGAACCGCTAAG
The DNA here is from genome assembly GCF_006345805.1 of Octopus sinensis. NCBI lineage: Eukaryota > Metazoa > Mollusca > Cephalopoda > Octopoda > Octopodidae > Octopus > Octopus sinensis. The sequence goes on along the minus strand of NC_042998.1, from coordinate 1,566,300 downwards.
TGACGGGAACGTAAACACACCAGCATCGGTTGTCAAGCAATGCTAGGGGAAAAACACAGACACACAAACACACACACATACATATATATATATACATATATACGACAGGCTTCTTTCAGTTTCCGTCTACCAAATCCACTCACAAGGCATTGGTCGGCCCGGGGCTATAGCAGAAGACACTTGTCCAAGATGCCACGCAGTGGAACTGAACCCGGAACCATGTGGTTGGTTAGCAAGCTACTTACCACACAGCCACTCCTGTGCCTATATATATATAAATGTGTGTGTGTGTATGTGTGTGTATGTGTGTGATGAAATCACCAAGAAAGAAAAAAAGGAAAAACAAAAGATGAAAATCACCTCGAGAATAATTTTAAATGAATGAAATAGAATAGTTTACTATGGAAATCAAGAAGAAAAAAAAGGAAGAAAAACAAGCAAACAAACGAAAAATAAAGATAGAAAGAAGTAAGTAAAAGTAGACGATGTAAATAAAGAAGCAGACATCAGGATGCCGATGGAATGTCTGCTATTAAGAAGTAATCCATGATAAATATAAATGGAAATGCCATATAAAGAACACATGTTGTACCCTGGGGTTAACTCTCGTAGAGGTGACGACGATCCCTTCTAGATGAAGTTGAGTGGAGTTTGATTTGAAAGCTTGAAATCTATATCAAAGAAATGACCCTTTCTAATAAAAGCACAAGGCCTGGAATTTGCGGGAAGGTATAGTTGATTACATCGACCCCAGTGTTTCACTGGTACTTAATTTATCGACCCCCGAAAGGAAGAAATTCAAAGTCGGCCGCGGAAGAATTTGAACTGAGAACGTAGCGATAAACGAAATATCACGGCCAGCCCGCCGCCTTACATCAGAGAAATAATGCAACAGAGAAGCACAACTTTATTGTATTAGTAATATAAAGTTATTTGGTGCCCCGAAAAGGAGACTTCGAAGCAATAGCTGTTTTGGGAGGCAAGTAAAAAGAAATAATCCCATCTGTTTCCGTTTTTTTTTAATCTTTTACTTGTTTTAGTAATTGGACTGCGGAAAAGAAGATAGTACACTTAATTTGATGATTGGAAACTATGCTTAATCATTTAAGCTTCTATCTGTAATGCAAATAAGTGTCTTTAGCTTAAAAAAAAAAGAGCAAGGGAACCAACTACGAAATCCAAATAAATTAAAAATTAAATAGAAGGAAGCAGTGAGAGTAAGTTTTATCTTTGGCCAAGTGCAGAGACAACTTCAAACATGTTTCGATATTATTAGATCTCTTCATTGAAGCCTTACAGGATACTAGAATGATTGGAAACAAAAATTTTGAGGGAAAACATAGACTAGTTGCCAAAGTTATACACGCTTAACTATAAGTTCTGTAAAAACGTTGTTCCTTGGTGGACAATTTTTACAACGGAGTTGACCATTCTTCACAATATTTGGCAGGGTTAGAAATTTGAAATTGAAATTAACAAATAAAGGAAAATATGCATACACAGCAGATATTTTTTTTTTTTCATTTACTATTTATAATTACTCTCTAGTGGTAATAACGTATAGCACTATCTCATAGAAACCATCAGCATGTGTGGTAAGAAGCTTGCTTCCCAACCACATGGTTCCGGGTTCAGTTCCACTACGTGGCACTATGGGCAAGTGTCTGCCGCAACCTGTATGTGTGTGTGTTTCTATATATATTTACACACGTTGTATTTGTGTGTGTGTGTGCGTGTGTATGTGTGTGTGCTTGCGCATGCGCGTCTGTGTGTACAAAGCTGAAACTATACAAGTAGCTTCCCGAAGTTTCTAGTTCCTGGTTTATGGTGCCTGAACCAGAAGCACTGAGGAGCTAACTGACTTGGTCACAGCCTCGACAGGAAGGATATCATTGCACTCTGCTGATTATATTTCAATATTTCCATACTTAATTGCCAATAATACCAGTGTGTGAAACCGCAGAACACTGAGTATGTACATGCGCGCGCAACACACACACGCACATACACACGTACGCGCGCGCGCACACACGCACACATAAAGTCATTGATGTGGAGTGAATATATACAGAAATACTAGATATGATTTGATGGCACATCCATCACCTTCAAATAGGGGACCGCTATGTTTTAAGTGTATATCAGTGTGTGTGTGTGTGTGTGTGTGTGTGTGTGTACATGTATGGGAATGCGTGTATTTGAGAGTGAGAGAGACAGAAAGGAAGAGAGGTTCAATGTATGTATGTTTGTATGGTTGTGACTCGATATGTACGTTGTTGGCGAGTTGCAATTACGTCCGTCTCGCATCGTAAAGCTACTGTCTCCTGTTAACAAACCTTGTTAACTTTGGCAGAGGATAAACCAAGTGGAACGAATTAAATGGATTAGCTAATCTGAACAAGCCAAAACATACTTAATATCACCGTTGAAGTCTAGGAAATATATATATAAACGAAGGCGTAATGGCTCAGTGGTTAGGGCAGCGGACTCGCGGTCGGAGGGTCGCGATTTCGATTCCCAGACCGGACGTTGTGTGTGTTTATTGAGCGAAAACAATTAAAAGCTCCACGAGGCTCCGGCAGGGGGTGGTGGCGACCCCTGTTGTACCCTTTCGCCCCAACTTTCTCTCACTCTCTTTCCTGTTTCTTGAGTAACGCTTCGAAGGACTGGCGTCCCGTCCAGCTGGGGGGAAGTCATACGCCACAGAAACCGGGAAACCGGGCCCATGAACCTGGCTAGGCTTGAAAAGGGCGCATAAATAAATAAAATGTATGTATGTGCGTATGTATACATTCATACATATGTATATATTAGTGTGTGTGTGTGTGTGTGTGCGTGCTTGTGTCCGATGGACTCTCCTGCCGAAGACTACGTACGAGCGTTCAGCTTTTGCCGAACGATGTACACAAATGATTTGTTTATACTGATCAGATGTTCGTGCCGCACATTAGGTCTCTCTTCATGACATCAACGTTGCCTGAACAGATGCATGGCATAGTGCCATGTGTCTGGTATCGAAGTGATCGCAGAGCAACGTGAGCTGAAGCGTTTGTGCTCAAGAACATAACTCCCCACACGGTCTAGGAACTGAAATCACGGTAGCTAGATGCTGAGTGCAACACCCTTACCATTAAGCCATGCGTATGTATGTATTTGTGTGTGTGTGTATGTTTGTGGACGTTTCTTATATCAAGTACTCACATTCACACGCCTACATACATATATGCATGCGTACATGCTTACAGGCATATATATATATATATATATATATACAGTATATATATATATCGTTAGATTGAGCTAGATACACATGCATGAATATAAATATGTTGATGCATATAATGTGCATTTATATACGTGGGAGGTAGATTTAAATTAAAGCGGATTTTTAATTAATTGAAATTTATACTAGGGGTCATTTGGTCCGATACCCAATTAATTGCATGTTTCATAATTGTTGGTATTTTGTCTGTCTCTGTGCCTGTATGAATGTATCTATGAAAGTATGTACATATGTATAGGCTATTGTACATATTTATATGTGTGTATATATATGTATGCATGTATATGCATCTGTCTGTCTATCTATCTATCTATCTATCTATCTATCTATCTATCTATCTATCTATCTACCTATCTGTCTGTCTGTCTGTCTATCTATCTATCTATCTCTATCTATCTATCTATCTATCTATCTATCTATCTATCTATCTATCTATCTATCTATCTATCTATCTATCTATCTATCTATCTACCTATCTGTCTGTCTGTCTGTCTGTCTATCTATCTATCTATCTATCTATCTATCTATCTATCTATCTATCTATCTACCTATCTGTCTGTCTGTCTGTCTATCTATCTATCTATCTATCTATCTATCTATCTATCTGTCTGTCTGTCTGTCTGTCTGTCTGTCTATCTATCTATCATCTATCTATCTATCTGTCTGTCTGTCTGTCTGTCTGTCTATCTATCTATCTATCTATCTATCTACCCACTTACCTATCTATCTATCTATCTATCTATCTATCTATCTATCATCTATCTATCTATCTATCAAGTCGTGTATATATATATATATATATATATCTATATATATATATATATATATTATATATATATATATATAATATATATATATCGATACGGACATAGTTTGTACACATCTATGTGTATGTACAAGCATCTTCTTGTTGCAGAAACTTTGGATTCCTGATAGTCTTGCAGCAACGTCATGTTCTGTAGTGCGAAATCGATCTCTCTATTAACTTCCAGTTACATGGAAGTCAATGAACAGGGAACCAGTAGCAACGCACACTTTACGGTGCGTTGTAGTAAAGGATTAAGTTCACTATGACATGAATTTCATCCTTCATGCCACCATGAAGGAGCAGAACCATTCGTTAGAAATTGTCTGGGCAGCTGAGTATCGCAAGTATTTCCTAGAAGTCTTTTTTTTTCTTTCGCCGTGTTAAAGGTTTTAGCCAATCACACAAGATGAAAAGATTGGATTCTGCTACTCCTTTGCCTTTTCTTGGAACATTTTGGCAATAAGAATCATATCAATTGTGCTCCGAGGCTTCAAAGCAAAACACCTTAGAGCTAAAATAACAATATGCAAGCTTCGTTTTGCTGATGACGCTGTTCTGATCCTTGACGTTGACATAGCCATTTTGTTCCTTGACGTAGCCATTTTGTTCGGGAACCCTGAAGAGTACCTCTGGTGTGCATAATATATATATTATGCTCTGAGATTCTTTATAAAAAGACGAAATAGTCACGGCTAGAATGCATTACTTTTATTTTCTGAGTTTGGATGAAGAGACAAAGTCATGACTCTTGGTGGGCTTCGAAGGCTGGTGAAATTGATACGATTAGTGTTTGTTTAAATTGTTGCAGGTCAATAATTGGATGAGTGAGAGAAGATTCCAGAGGGACAATATTCTGAGGACGAAGGAATGGGTATAGTCTTTAGGGTGATGAAAGCGATTGGGTGCATCAAGGTTGACGAAAGTTGGAAAGACGATTGGGTCTGAAATACTTGAGCGATGGAGGTACGAGATCCGCCAGATTCAAGGAATACAGACCAGTGTGGCATTGATAGAGAAGACAAGGATGTCTTGGTGTTAAACAAAATACCAGCTTTATTCTTATATGGCTCCACGCACACCAGCTGAAAATAGGGTATGCATCAGTTACTTTCAGAAAGTTGGCCAGGATTTCGTTATCTTTGCAGAACTGGGATCATTTCTTCCTGTTGATCTAATGAAACTACTTCAACACTTAACCTCAAAGTAAATTCAATAATCGTTTCGGCTTGCCTAGCGATTGAACCCGGATTCTAGTGATAGCTGGTGTACCTTCCACGTTAAACATAACACACACTGGCATCTGTCAACCGAGTAATTACTGTTAATGAAGAATAACACAAGTGCTTGCAGCCCTTAGCTCATTATCTTATGCAGATTACTAGGGCGGAGATCTGGCGGAGTTATCAACGATTGTTACTCTTTTACTTGTTTCAGTCAGTTGACTGCGGCCATGCTGGAGCACCGCCTTTGGTCGAGTAAATCGACCCCAGGACTTATTCTTTGTTAGCCTAGTACTTATTCTATCGGTCTCTTCTGCCGAACCGCTAAGTTGCGTGGACGTAAACACACCAGCATCGGTTGTCAAGTGATGTTGGGTAGACAAACACAGACATACAAACACACAAACACACACACACACACAACACACACACACACACACCACACACACACACACACACACACACACACACATATATATATATACATATACATACTGTGGGGGACAAAAGAGTTTGCAGACCTATTTTTTCTGAATTTCTTTATTAATTTTGCTTTATTTTTTAGTTTCACCTCTTCCATCATTTGCTGGTTGCCATTCTGTTTTTTTTCATTACTACATTTTACGAAAAAACCAGAATTTAATAATTGTTAAACATTTTCCTCTTTTCAGGTGAGCCAAAAGTTTATGCAGGTAACATAAATTTATTAATAATGGCTAAAGGAAAGATGTTGACAGATAGCGAGAAGGGTGAAATTGTTAAATTACTTGCTGCAAAGAAGTCTACATTAGAAATTTCAAAAATTTTGAAACGAGATCATCGAACTGTGAAACGTTTCATTGACGGCAAAGATGGAAGAAAAAAGCACAAAAGTGGCAGAGCAAAGGTTACTTCACCACGAGATTTGAGAAAAATCAAGAGGAGTGTGCTAGCAAACCCACACAGCACAAGCAAAGCTATTTTCGACCATGCAGGAGTGTCTGACATCTCTAAAAGGACCGAAATCGGATTTTGAAACAAATAGCTGACCAGAGAACACCGACAAAATGTCCTCCTTTGAGTGATATCAACTGTCAGAAGCGACTAGCATGGGCCACTAAATATTTGAAAACCAATTTTCAAAATGTTCTCTGGATTGACGAGGCTAGAGCAACCCTCGACGGTCCCGACGGTTGGACCAAGGGATGGCTTCTTAAGGCAATAGCCCACGCTTACGATTCAGACGTCAACAGGGCGGAGGGGGAGTGATGATTTGGGCTGGGATTATTGGAAGTGAGATTGTTGGTCCTTTTCTTGTCCCTGAAGGTGTCAAAATGAATTCTGTGAACTACTGCGAGTTTTTGGAAGAGAATTTATTGCCCTGGTTGAATTCACAAAATGATGCTGTTAACCAGAATCTCATTATTCAACAAGACAATGCCCCAAGCCATGCTTCTCGGTTCACAAAAGCTTGGCTTTCAGACCAGGGGATCTCTGGTGAACGTCTGATGGACTGACCACCTCAGAGCCCGGATTTGAATCCGATAGAGAACCTCTGGTCGATTCTGAAGAAGAAGGTTTACGAAAACGGCCATCAATTCAACAGTAAAAAAGATATTTGGGAGAGGATCAAGGAGGTATCTTCTGAAATCACACCTCAACAAGTGCATAAATTAACATCCTCTGTTGATAGGAGGCTGATGGATTTGATTAAGAATGGAGGAAAGCGTATAAAGGGTTAAATTGTTTTATAAATTTGTATTGTTTTGTTAATTGTTATTTGAGCAATAACTGTTGTTTTCTTGTAATATGTTATCAATATATGGTACTATTATCATAATGACACAATGTTTCAAATTATATTATGTTTAAAAATGTTATTTATTTCGAATAAATGAGTCTTGCAAACTCTTTTGGCCCATATTCCTTCCTGAAATTTTTTAAAAATCCATATTTTCCCCCCAGAATATGATTATTTGGTTTCTGTCTCTAGGAATTTACTTTATATATTTGCATATCGAACAATGAGTAACATAGTTATTATATTGGAAAATATTGAAGCATAAATTTATCAATATATACAATTTGCAAACACTTTTGACCCCCACAGTATATACGATGGGCCTCTTTTCAGTTTCCATTTACCAAATTCACTCACAAGGTTTTGGTCGGCCCGAGGCTATAGTAGAAGACACTTGCCCAAGATACCACGCAGTGGGACTGAACCAGGAACCATGTGGTTGGTAAGCAAGCTACTTACCACACAGCCACTCCGGCTCTTTACATTCTGAATTCAAATCCCGTTGACGTCAGCTTTGCCTTCCATTCTTTCGGGGTCGATGAAATAAAGTACCAGTTCAGTACTGAGGTTAATGTAATCGACTTAACCCCTTCCCCTGAAATCTCCGGCCTTGTGTAAAAAACAATTATGTAAATTACTATTAATATAAATCCTCCGTGACACTTTTTCTATATATAAAACCTCGGTTGATCAAAATAGTTCGAGTTAGGAAATGTCTATGATAAGGTCTAAAGCTGTCACCTTGTCCACTAAGTAAAACCAGATTCCCCACTAATCAAGTGAATTAAATTTTGTGAAATTGAATCCTTAATGTCTTAAAATTATCCCCCCCTTTTACTTTGAAACAATTACCATTAGGTGTTTACTTTCTTCCTCAAACTTTGAGATAAATTTCAATTATTCAAGATTAAGAAATTAATTGCATATGTCATTTAATACAGCACCACTTACTCGATAGTGCTTTAATGTTTGACTAACCATCTATTTCTGACAGCATCATTCGTATGTTTCAGTTGCGTGTTTATTATCTTTTGGTGTAGAGGGCGCTTTCTTTACTGAGCTATCAAGAGACGAAAGTGGTTTATAGTTATTGTATTACAAAGAGATGGGTGAGGGGAGGAAAGGGAGTGAGAACCGAAGCAAAAAGAACGAAGAGGAAAGAATGAAAATGAACGACATGATGAAATAGAAGAAGGAATGAGTTAAGAAGGAACGGGAAAAAAGAAAAGGTCCTGAAAGAATGAGTGGGTGGTGGGGAGTGGGAGTGAACTCAGGAGAAGCAAGTAAAAAAGTAAAAAGATGAGTCAGAGATTTAGGGATTGTGAGAGTATGTGTGTGAGTGTGTGTGTGTGTAAGTGTGTGTGAGTGTGTGAAAAAGAGACCCCATTTTTTTTCCAAGTCTGGTACTTGATCTATCGGTCTCTTATGCCGAACTGTTGTGTTATGAGGACGTCATCGAACATTCGTTGTCAAACGGCGATGAGGGACAAACATAAAGACAGACCTTCGCACATACATGCATACATACGTATATACATATTTCTTTACTACCCACAAGGGGCTAAACACAGAGGGGACAAACAAGAACAGATGCATACATACATACATACATACAGATATGTGCGTGTGCGTGTGCGTGTGTGTGTGTGTAAGATGTGAGTACGTACGGGTGTGTATATGTACATATGGTGGGATTCTTTCAGTTTTCATGTACCAAATTCATTCACAAGGCTTTGGTCGGCCGGGGTTGTAGTAAAAGGTTCTGCACAGTTAGACCGAACCCGAGACCACATGGTTGCGAAGCAGGTTTTTCAATCACAGCCACTTTCAACCACTATTTGTAGAAGTTAAGCCGCTGAGCTGGCAGAGTCGTTACCGCGCTGAGACAAAACGTTTACCGGCATTTCTTCTAGCTTTACGTTCTGAGTTCAAATGTTGCTGTGGTCGATTTTACCTTTCATCCTTTCTGGATCGATCAAATAAGTACCAGTTGAGCACTGGACCGATGATATCGACATAACCCAACCCACATAAAATTGCAGGCATTGTGCCACGATTTTAAACCATTATTTTCAGAAGCTCATATCCTGTGTTAGTAGACTTTACTTTCCATACTTCCTGTATGAAGAAAATAGGTAGAAGTTCAATTTATTTCTCGACTCAATCAACACTGTCCTCCTTTACGAGGATACAGTCGATTCCTATGCTAGAAATTATTATTTAGTTTTGTCACTGTACGTTCTGTGTTCAAACTGCATCGATTATGAAAGATCTATGATTAATATATTCACTTGGGCGGCTTCATTCACCTTCACTACTCCACGACAAAAAATTGATTTTGTATTTGTAAACGAAGAGGATCAACTTACGGTAAATGTGGAAGTAATCTCCTTTGGAAGAGGAAGTTAAAAAGTGGATATACAAAAGGGAAGACTGATAAAAAAAAGAAAGAACTGAAGCTATGGAAAGAGAGAAGAGCAAAATATATAAAGGTGAGAGAAAACGTGGAGAAAATGGCGATTGAGAAATTAAGAAACATGGTGACTAGATATATGTTGAAATACATACACATAGATAAAATCATAGAATGAGTGAAAAAAAAAGATGAAATAAATGAATAGATAAACAGATAAACTATAGAATTAAAAGAAATCGAGACAGGAAAAAAATACTCAGGAAGCAATTTTATTAACCTACTTTTAAGTTTATACTAAATAGTTCGTTCACTTTTGAACCTTGTTCAGATATCAGTTTTTTCTATCGCTTATCTCTGAATATTTTTTTTAAAGAGAGGGGTGTTATTTTGTTTTTCTTATTGGAAATAGGCCAGGGCATAGTTTTATTTTCTTATTACTTAGAATCTAACACCCACCCAAAATACTTTTGTTATCGTTGTTAATTTTTGCTTGTTAAAATCTTAAACTTGAAACAAAAGCCAAAAAAACTAGATTGAAAACCAATTAATATCTTATTTACAAAAATAAACTAAATATTTTAGATTTTAAGTTTTTAAAGAATATTTTGTATCGGCGTGACTGTGTGGTTAGAAGCTTACTTCCCAACCACATCGTTTCTGATTCAGTCCCATGGTGTGACACATTGGACAAGTGTCTTCCTCTATTGTCTCGGGCCGGCAAAAGCCTTGAGATTGAATTTCGCAGACGGAAACTGAAAGAAGCCCGTCGTGTGTGCGTGTGTGGATTGGTATATATGTATGTATGTATTTGTGTGTGTATGTGTTTCTCCCCCTCCTCCCACTACTTGGTAACGGATGTTGGTTTGTTTACGTTCCCGTAAATTAGCAGTTTGGCAAAGGAGATCGATAGAATAACTACCAGGCTTAAAACAAGTACTGAGGGCAATTTGTTCGACTAAACCTCTCAAGGCGGTGCTGTAGCATGGCCATAGTCCAATGACTGAAACAGGTAAAAGATAAACGGCAAAGTCTTCTTCCATTCTATCTGTCAGTTCACTGATACAAATCGTCATCACGAAAACGATCGAAGTCATGGAACAGAGGCAGCTCAGCCTTGTTTCTACTTTACCCGAATCGCGTTGATCAATTGATAAAAAACCTCGGTCGATTTACTGGCGACACCAGTTGCTCCCATTGCTACCAGTTCATACATGCATAGATACATACGAAGGGGTGCTGAAGAGTTCCTAGTTTTAAGGGTATCGCAAAAGGCCTGGTTGGAAGTATTTCCGAGTTCTTTTACAGGGTTTAGAAAAGCTGAAGGACCGCTGCAATAAGTGTGTGCATCTGAGAGGGGAATAAGTTGAATAAAATCATAATTAACTGATCCTCCTGAATTTTCTTTTACTCAAAGCCAAGAACTTTTCAATACCCCGCCGTACCTACCTACCATCCTACCTACCTACATACATACATACATACATACGTACGTACATACTTAATACATACATATATGCATGCATGCATACATGCATATATACATACATGAATGCATACGTACATTACATACATGCATATATCATATATTATATATATATATATATATATATAATATATAATATATATATATATATATATATACATATATATATATATATATATATATACATATATATATATATATATATAATATATATATATTATATATACATATATATATATATATGTATGTATGTATATATTTATAGCTATATACATACACACGCGCACACACACACACACACACACATATATATATATATATATATATATATATATATATATATACATATATACATACATGCATGTAGTGTGTGTGTTTATGTGTGTGTGTGTGTGTGTGTGCATTCCTCAGTCTTTGTCGAGGTGGATCATAGGCTCAGAGATCGAGCTGTCTTTGTAAGTATCGGCTACAAGAGTCTTACAGAGCAGCGAGTAAACCGAGGCCTACGAAAAACAGATCAGTGAGTTCAGGCGTTTGCGATCGCCACGTTCCCTGCCTGGAGAGTTTCAAAATCGCCGATAGATTCACGCAGCCAATGGATCGTGTGCGGCTAATATTGCCTGCATCGGCATACCGGAAGTATCTCTCGTTACTGACATGGCGCGATGACGCATGGTGTCCTTCTGGAGTCATCTTTTGCACACAATTATACCTTAACATTCAATACACATCTGATCCCACCCGTCATTCAGCTTGATACCAATTTGGAACACCGGAAGAGAGTTCCCCCAAGCATGCTCTGTGACTCAGATGTAGCTCCCAAATGTGCAAGAATTTGATTCTATGTGTCGGTATGCACACATTCTGCATGTCTCTCAACAACTGTCGCATACCAATTGTTTTGCCTTTTTTTAAACCGATGTCAAAAATACCAAATTTAGTATTCGATTCCAAACCGCGTCGTCCATATATCTCTAAAACAGACTGGATGCTATCAAAGAATAGGGCGGATCCTGTGCCACTGGAAATGATCCTCTTGTCTCAGTCCATGCTGCTGCAGCGTACAGTTGCATGATATATGTTGTCAATAAATAGTTAGACAATCTCCTGAATTCCAGGCCACCTTATCGGTAGATTCACCTGACCGATGTCGTTGAAACTAGCATTGCATATACCTGTTAAGGTCCTGCTTATCAGTCAGTTTGTCGACATTGCAGTACACCGCAGATGCCAAGGGGGGTACACCAGGGGAGTTACCGCAAAGCAGTTCTGCATCATGATATGCATTCTGGTGTTACAGTCGCTCAGTCATTCGCGCCATTTCTGCCTATTTTAGAAAGACAAATAGATGATGACCTAAGCCACTGACCAGCATAGAAGACGCGATATCAAACCCACGTCCAATGTTGCGTGGATATCGGATAGGAGATTATGAAATATGTCGTTTGATTACTTCTTTGTTCGTTGTATTTCATATAAAAATCAAATTTTCACGTGTTGTCTTCCAAACCAATTTTGATTAATAATGGAACAACTTGGTCCAAACCATCAGCAACAAGGATTACTTATTGATTATTAGGTCCCATAGACCAATGATCCACTAATATTACCATTCGAGTAATGATTCGCTAATACTGGAGTACCAAACAGTGAGAGGCATTTGTATACTTTATATTTCTTAATTAGGCAACCAAAGCGAAAACTGGGAGCCAGAGCGATCCTTTGTTGACTTCGGTATATACAGTCACAAGGAGCAATCTCGGTGTAAAGTGTTAAAAGCTTTACTCATTTTAGATTTAACCAAAACATCTGCCATCGACTTTCTGTCCTGA
>NC_042998.1:1538478-1545978 GCF_006345805.1 Octopus sinensis | reverse complement strand
GCATATATATAGATACATATATATATATATATAATATATATATATATATATATATATATATATATGTACACATTGATACACACACACATATGATTATATGTATTTCATATTTATCTATATAAGTGTTTGTATAAATGTTCGCCCACATACACATATATGAATTGAAGCACGAAAATTCAGTTCAGCAACGAAGCGGATGGATTTGAGGAGAAGGACATCTACTGGGAAGATGCGTAAGTTACTTGTGGAACTGAATAGAATGTTGGAAGCGAGGTTAGAAAAAGGACTGGAATGGGTTGAGAAACGTTTGAGAAACGACCAAAATATAAATTGAAAGAGATGTGTTAAGAGAGCCTGAATGAGGAACTCTGCGGGAAAAAAGGACAAAAATATGACGATGAAATACGAAGCCCGAGCAATCTTTTTTCTTTCCATTATTCATAATTAGAAATTCTTTCTTTTCTAAACGCTTCCACCCATCAAACCATTTGGCTGGAGAACTCCTAGGCTTTTTTTAAGGGGGGAATGAGGTCAACAAGCTAAATTGAAACCAAAGCGGTCTGGAATTTCAGTATTTGGGAAATACCGAAGAAGAAATTTTAATGTTACTCTGCTGATCTTGATTCTTCGTCGTAAGTTTGTGCATGCATGCGTAAGTATCATTGCACACACACACACACACACACACACACACACGTACATATGTATACATACATACATACATACATACATACATACATACATACATATACATGCATATACACATATACATGTGTATATGTATGTATGCTTGTGTATACATATATGGATATACATATGTCTATATCATTGTATAAATGAGTGCATATGTATATATACTTGAGTGTATATGTGTGTGTACGTGTGTATATGTATGTATGTATGCAAATAGCACATGGGTATATATAGCTTATTACATCTCTTCTGTCTTTCTATTTTCTAAGTATACATGCACAAATACACACATGTAGGTATAACACACACCTACACACACACACACACACATACATATATATATATGATAAATACATATACATACATAAATACACACACACATATATATACATATACATATACATAATATATATATACATAGAAATATACATACATTATACATGCGTATAAACATATACATGTGTATATATATATATGTATATGTGCATATATCTTTGTACAGATGTGTGTATACATGAGTGTATATGTGTGTGTACATATGTGTGTATGTATGCATATAGCACACATGGTGTATATAGCTTATTACATATCTCTTCTGTCTTTCTCATATACGCATGTATATGCATGTATAATGTATGTATAGATATATATACATTATGCATGCATATACATGCGTATACACATATACATGTGTGTATATATGTATGTTTGTCTATATATGTATGTGCATATCTTTGTATAGATGAGTGTATGTGTGTGTATACATGAGTGTATATGTGTGTGTACGTGTGTATGTACGTGTGTATGTATGCATATAACGCACATGGGTGTATATAGATGATTATATATCTCTTCTGTCTTTCTCTTTTTTTCAGCATACATACACAAATGCACACGCCCCCCCACACACACGTACATATGATAGATACATTGGCTGTGTGGTAAGAAGCTTACTTTCCCAGCACATGGTTCCAGGCTCAGTCCCGCTGCGTGGCACCTTGGGCAAGTGTCTTCAACTATAGCCTCGGATCAACCAAAGCCTTGTGAGTGGATTTGGTAGACGGAAACTGAAAGAAGCCCGTCGCATATATGTATATATTTATGTGTGTGTCTGTGTTTGTCCCACCACCATCGCTTGACAACCGATGTTGGTGTGTCAACGCCTCGTTACTTAGCGGTTTGGCAAAAGAAACGATAGAATAAGTACTAGGCTTACAAAGAATGAGTCCTGGGGGTGATTTGTTCGACTAAAGGCGGTACTCCAGCATGGCCGTAGTCAAATGACTGAAACAAGTAAAAGAATAAAAGAAAAAATACACGCATGCGCGCACAGACACACACACACACACATGCGAGTGAGCTGGCAATCGAAAGAAAGTGGCACTTAATACATTTGGTAGGAATGACATATATTATTTAATAACAATTTGACTCAGTCAACATAACGTTTCGTAGAATCGCAGAGCAAAGCTATCTCGACAGGGATAAGGATATAAGGCATTGTAAATACCATTTTATTTTCGAGAAGAGAAGTAGGAAAATCTGACGAACTGATGACATTCCAAACCCATAATTAATTCCTACTGGAAACCTGTTCTGCTACCCCAGAGAATAAAAAGCAGTTAGAATTATAATTTTTTTGCAAAAATTTATATTTTTAATAATATGCTTTTGTGTTCTTAGAAAAAAAATTGCCTTTTTTTTACGTATGAGAACTATCCGGTCCAATAGTATATAAAATAGTTTCACACTGGTGTATGGAAATGAAATAAGTTACATGAAAACGAATTGAAAAAATGGTGCCTCTACAGGTTTGCTGGATAACTTTGTAGAGATAGTATTCGAATGTATATGAAGACATAATCAATCCTTTTTGTAAATGTAAGATCACATTAGATTATGCAGTTGTAGACATATCTGTAAGAAATAAGAGACAAGGTAGTCACGGCTTAAGGTCTTTGAACATAGGTTTCTCAGTCATTCATTATTACACTGAATCTAAGCTATAATACGATCAGAATATTATTGAAATTACTTTTACGTAAATATTTTCATAGCCATGTCATTTCTGTGCAATATCGATTAATTCAAGAATTAGAAATAATAAATAAATTTAAACAATATCCATATGAGATCAATGAAGGTTTCCTTTCGTTTCTTTGCATTCGTTAATATGGATTCAGTATATATATATATATAATATATATATATTATATATATATTATATTGAGTACCTTATTTACTGTGGTTAACCCCGACTCAACCCGGGACCTACATATATATATAGATATATATATATATATATATATATATATATATATATTAATATATATATAATATATATATATATATATATATATATATATATATATATGGGTGTGTGTGCGTATGTGTACATGCATGTGTATACATACATTAAGGCGGCGAGCTGGCAGAAACGTTAGCACGTCGGGCGAAATGCTGAGAGGTATTTCGTCTGCCGCTACGTCTGAGTTCAAATTCCGCCGCGGTCGACTTTGCCTTTCATCCTTTCTGGGTCGATTAAATAAGTACCAGTTACGCACTAGGGTCGATAAAATCGACTTAATCCGTTTGTCTATCCTTGTTTGTCCTCTCTGTGTTTAGCCTCTTGTAGGTAGTAAAGAAATAGGTATTTCGTCTGCCGCTACGTTCTGAGTTCAAATTCCACCGAGGTCGACTTTGCCTTTCATCCTTTCAGGATCGATAAATTAAGTAACAGTTGTGCACTGGGGTCGATGTAATCGACTGGCCCCCTCCCGCAAAATCTCGGGCCTTGTGCCTAGAGTAGAAAAGAATTATAACTACACAAAATTCTCAGCTACATTTCTTTCGATTCATCACGTTCTGAATTCAAATCCCGCCGAGGGCGACTTTGTTTTTCACCCTTTGCGGGTCGATAAAATAAGAACCTGGTGGGGTCGAGGTAATTGAGTTCCCTTCCCCTCCAATTCGCTGGTCTTGTGTCAAACTTAGAAAAATATGTATGTGTGCATACCTATACAGACACAATGTATACCTATACAGACACAATGTATACCTATACAGACACACTGTATACGTATACAGACACACACATTGCGTAGTTAGTTGGGAAGTGCAGCATTGTACCCATGACATTTTCCAGGGCTTCTGTGACAGCTGGAAGAAGTTATTCTTAGTCCGATGTCTTCATCTCTATCCTTACAATAGAGTGGATGGGAAACAGATTAAACCCATCATCCAAGAATAGAGAGAGATTTTCCGATGTTTTTCCACATAGTTTCCGATCATGTCACAAGGAAAAAATGTATATTGAACTTAGACGTTTAGCTTTTTCTGCTTCAATAGTAAAACAGGTGCTATAACAAATCGATATATGTTGTGAAGAAAGTATCTAGTATGGTGTTTTCAATATTTGATTTTAAATTTCGTTAGGAAAAAAAATACTACAATTTTTCTTTTCATCAGTTCTATCTGATCGTGTGTTGTATCTTACCTATATCTTTCTTTACTACCCACAGGAGACTAAACACAAAGGGGACAAACAAGGACAGACAAACGGGTTAAGTCGATTACATCGACTCCAGTGCGTAACTGGTACTTAGTTTATCGACCCGAAAGGATGAAAGGCAAAGTCGACCTCGGCGGAATTTGAACTCAGAACGTAACGGCAGACGAAATATGGCTACGCATTTCGCCCGGCGTTCTAACGTCTCTGCCACTTTACCGCCTATAAGTTTAATCTTGCCGTGATTCATGCACCGAAAGTTAGCCTTTGCACGATTACTTTTGAAAATATGCTTTAAAAAGACAGTAAAGATAACAAAAAAAAAGAAAAAAAAGCAAAGAGTAAAACAAAAACTGGACCCTAATTTTCCCTATGACAGTAAAATTCTGAGGTTGTGGGGGTTATTTGGCATAATCCTGTCTCTGAAGTCGACAAAATATGTAATTATATACAATGTCTCTTCCAACAATGACTTGCAATTAAGCATTGTATATATTTTACCTCTTGATTAATTAGGCTAATAAAAATTGATTGTCATTCCGCTTTTAACGGAATAGAAACCGCTGGTATGCCAAGCCTAGTGGACATCAGGTCGGCACCCTAGGGATTTTCGTAGCTGCAGGCTGTCTCTGCCTTTACCTGATAACGATTGAGTCTAGATCTATTCTTTACAGAAAATATTAGCACATTCCATCAAATGATTTGCAATTCGGTAAAAGGAAAGGAAAACGAGAGAGAAGAGGAGAGAGAGAAGGTGGGAAAGAGATAGCTGCCTGCTGCCTGGGATGAATAGAATCAATACGATATATTGAACGTGTGCGTTATCTAACTATCATATTATGACTATTTTTAAAACAACTGCCCCATCCGTCTGGTCAGGTCAAAGTTGTATAATACTAGCGATCAGACAACTGCGTTTATAGTTTATAGTTATCAGGAAGTAGTCAATAGGAGAACCTTCAGAATACTACCACACAGGCTGTAGACTGGCTTCTTACGTTCGCCCACGTATCATAAAGTGTTAGAGATAGATAATATGTTCGTGTAGGCTTACAAAGCAAGGATATAGATTTCCTGCATCGGCATAGAGAACGACATGCATAAATGAGGTGATAATGAACCAAACAACAGTTTTAAAAGGCGGCGTTTCCTATCATGTCACCGCCATTGCGTCTAAACATTCAACAGTCAGTTAATGAATTTATCTGGCTTCTAAGCTGGAACTGTTTTTGTGATCTGCTGTAGCCGCCCTGTCGGCAGTGTCATTACTATAAAACTGATGTATGTTTCGATAGCTTGCAGTGTTGAGTACGAGTCGTGTTGTGGAAAACCATTCTGCTGTATTCTTTCTCCTGTGTGAAGACTGGCCTGTCAGTTGCATCTCGGTATTTCGCTAGTACTACTAGGAAACCGTCACTAAGCCTCTCAGTTACAGTTATAAATGATTAAATCGACTTCGGTATATTCGAGTCAAGAGGGGAGCTTCTAAGAAATCGTTCAACCTGCAAATGATTATATCGAAGTTTTCCTCAAACCACACCAGGCTGTCTTTAAAGTAGAAGAATCCAGTGATATAATCTTAGATATGCATAAAAACAAAAAATCTTACATGGCAGTCAAGACAAGAACGCCTTTCATCATGGGTCTATACGATCTACATCAACCTCGGTTTAAAGATTCCCTACACTAGAAATCAAAACCGACTCTGGGTAAAATTGAACTTATAAGTTTGGGGGATGAATCTAAATACATACAAACTGGTGATTTCTTCTCTACCACTTCTGTCACTCCAGTAGGTTGTTACCGTTTAGGAGTATCAGAAAAAGTATTGATTTCTAACACTGATAAAATACCACGGTTTTGGAGGTGGGGGGCAATCGATTAAATCAACATAACCGTAATTAACTGATAATCATCTAATAGATTCCAGAAGGGTGAAAAGTGAAACTGTCGTTGACCAGTTTTGAACTCGGAATGCAAACGTGATAAATGTTTTGTAAGAAACTCTATCGATTTTAGCAGCACCTTTCTAAGTATTTACGGCGCTCTAAAAGTCAATATTAACTTGAACAAGTAATTATCAAAGTAGACATATCACTTCTGACGGTTCTGTATTGTATTATCCATTTCAATAATATCATATTATTCTGAAATTTCGCTTTATATATAAAATTTCATGGAAGCAAGTCTCAGGCTTGTGCAGAAGGATAAAAGAACTTTCGCTTTGAATGTTATTAACAGCAATTTAACGGAAATGACTACAATTTACACAGGAAACTAATTCAACGAATCAGCAAACTGAGGGTTAATGCATATGACATGTATATTGTTATAACAATAAACATAGACAAGTTATTAGATTCCTTTCGCTAGTTGCCGAATTTTATCTTCAGGGAACTTTTGATTGTTTAAGTCAGAAGAAATGAACTTATCCTCAAACGTATCAGCCTGAAACTCATGGTGGCTAACTCCCAGATTGTCAGATTGTCAGATTGATGCGTTTAATGTTAAGGTTGAACCGCTGCAAGTCTACAGGAAACATGTAAATGAGAATGGAAATTCTAGAGAGTTCAGAGATACATTTTAAAACGGGAAGATTATCCATAGTGATTGGTAACACAGAATGGGTGACAAGTGGGGAGAGGCAGATGCGTTGGGTAGTCTTGGTGGCTGTGGAATGGAATTACTTAGCTCAGAAGAACAGAAATAGATTGTGGAAGTCGTGCCTGAGTGGATGAGAAGTTGGTGTTTATGAATAAATCCTTTGGATGGGTTTAGTATGTTTCGTGTGCAACAGTTGCGTAGTTTCAGATGTGAGAAGAGTACTTCATCGAATGACTCACTTAAGTTTTGTAGACAGTCAACAGCTATTCAGGAATGAAATATGTTTTGGTTCTGAACAGAGGGCTAGTTTTTGGACTGTAGTTTTTGTCCCAGTAATAAGAGCACTACAACATTTTCCGGCACACATGCCGACGTAGTGTATAGTGTATAGAAGAAATGACATTAAAACATCGTCACTATCTTTCCAGATTCTGTCGCATTTCACATGGAACTTTTGTCCTCAAAAAGCCGTATTGGAGTATATAAGTAAACCTACCTCTTTTGATTGTAAATTTTGGTCTGAAAAATTCGATTTGTATGCTGAAAATACGGTTTTTGAGTTCGTTTGTGAAAGCCCCGAGGAAATTTGCTTGGCTGGATACTGTTAAGTATAAAAATATGTAAAATCATTGTCTGAATACGTGATTTACAACACAGCTGGAATCGATTTTGTATTTTGATTACTTCAGGGTCAT
>NC_042998.1:1520978-1533478 GCF_006345805.1 Octopus sinensis | reverse complement strand
AAGGAGAGGGATGGAAAAGAGAGAGGGGGAGATGGATATAAAGAGGAGAGAGAGATATAGAGGTAGGTGGAAACAAAAAGAAAAGATGCATTATTTGAAGAAGGAGGGGGGTGTATATGAAAGATGCTTGGAAATGATTTACTGCTCCCTGGGGAATTTCCCTACTCGGAAAAATATCCGATCTAATGAACACAATCTACTAGTTAACCTTTCTACTGAATCAAATGAACAACGCTTTATTAAATTAGATACCCAAGTGACTTACTTCATTAAGAGATCAATTTAAACACACTAAAGGTGTACATATATATATATACTTACATATATATATACATATATATATATATAGATATATAAATATATATAATTATATATGTATATATATATATATATATATATATATATATATAGATATATATATACATATATTTACATATATATATAATATATGCGTGCTTGAATCTGTGTGTGTGTATATATATATACATATATATATATATATATATATATGCGTTCCTGTATGTGTATATATATATATATATATATATATATATATATATATATATATATATATGTATGTATATGATGTATATGTATGTATGTATGTATATTTACATGGGTATACATGTGTGTATATGTATGTATGCATGCATGTATGTATTATGTATATATGTGTTTATATACATACAAATGCATGCGATGTCGTGTAGTGAATATTAAATTAGCCTTGTCCTTAAGATCTCTACCACCCACCCCCTTCTTAGAAATCCTTCATTATCAACAGGAGCTTCTTGTAAGCAAGCTACAATGAATTGCATGGTGATTAGAAAATGTCAGGATCGTTGGTAGTGAAAAGGTTCTATGTATTCTTTTTCCCTCCCAAGAGATAATATGCTTAACTAAGCATATTTCCTTATTAGGCCACATAATTGACGTTGGACAGAAAAACATGATAAAATAAACAACAAAAAGTACCAACAAATACTAATTCTCCCATCCTTATTTTCTTAATTCTCGTTTCTGTTTTCTCTTTGTGCTCTCTAATAATTACTTTTACGGATGCTTGGGTGGGACAGCGAGATGGTGTTACCCTGTAGTATCTATGTACACATTGGCTGAACTGGGCCATTTGAAAATAAGTGTCCAGGCAACAGTCAAAACCAGTTCTGAGGATAAGATACAAATCGCCGACCACACAGACGATTGTTTTCTGCTCTCTTCACCGGGTCATACCATCCAATAGTTACTCTTTTACTTCTTTCTGAGTTCGATTCCAGACAGTGACCTGAATAATAATAATAATAATAATAATAATAATAATAATAATAATAATAATAATATAATAATAATAATAATAATAATAATAACAACAACAACAACAACAACATCGAAAACAAATCTTAGGAATGAGAACCCAGGTTGGAAATTTCTCCAAGACATCTGATGAAGGCTGGAGGGTATATCAGCCGAAACGTTGTGATAACAGCAACAAGATGAGGACAAATATCCGTCAATTGTAAATAATGTAAATAAGGATACCAAGTAGTAATGCTGTTCAACCGTTTCAAGCGGCTCCATTTAATTGGACAATGCAATCATTACATCAATTTAAATGCAGTTCTATGAAATTGTAGTCTCTTCTTAGCCACTTTGCTACAATAGCGACAACCTGAATTTCTTCCATCTTCTTACTCTGTTAATATATTTAACAAAAAATTATATTAATGTGTCCTACTTGTTAAAAATTTCTATATTTTGTGCAACTGAAGATAGCACTACATTGAAATTGATATAATGATTGATTTGTTCAATTAAATGGAGTCGCTTGAAACGGTCGTACTGCATTACTACTTGATATCCTGTTGCTTATTTTGATTATATATATATATATATATATATATATATATATATATATACATATAATATAATATAATATATGACGGGCTTATTTCAATTTCCGTCTATCAAATCCACTGAAGGCTTTGGTCGAACAGGCTATAGTAGAAGACACTTGCCCCAGGTGCCACGCAGCGGGACTGAACCCGGAACCATGTGGTTGGGAAGCAAGTTTCTTCCCACACAGTTACGCCTGCTCCTATGTTCAGAATGTTATCATCTCTTTTCCAAATCTAGCTGTACATTATTCAATATTGTAGCGTTAGATTTGATACATATGTGTGAATTAAAAGAGATTTCAATGCTGGAGATATCATTGTGATTCTCAATTGAGTTTTTTTTTTATGCAGTGAGAAACCAGTCCTTGGGTTGTAGTTTTTGCAATTTCGTGCATCTGAGAATGTCAGGAGAGATCGTCCGGAATTGTGAAATCCAGTATTTGTAGGTACTTTGAGGAGTTGATTCCTTTTATTGCCATGTCCTTATCAGCAAATGTTTTCGCCATCTCTGTCCATAGAAGCACTTTAAGATTGAAGCGAAGTTTCTGGGTTGTATGTGAATGAGTCTGTGTGGGGAGTGTTAGGAAGGAGTGAAGTGTGAAGAGCAGTATTATCTTTATAGGTGTGGATATTGTTAGAGGTGTCAGCAGCAAGTTAGTCCTTAATGCACAATATGAAAAGTGTGCGTGATGCTGTTATGTCTTGGGACACACAAAAGCTAATTTGATGTGAGTCAGAAGAGCCTCCATCTGTACATGCGAAGAAAAGATAATCTGACATGAAGCTTCTGACAAGGGTGGGAAAGAGCACATAGACGAGTAATTTAATTAGGAGATTAACGAACAGGATGAAAGCTTCTTCACCAATGGGGGGATCCAAGCACTGCAACACCGACGGAAGAAGTGTGGACCGCAAGGTGGACTAAGTAGAAAAGTAGACCTCATTTGGTCTTATTCCATGAAAACATCTTGGTCAGCCTATGCACTTTTCAACCAAACCACATATGCGTGTAGGTATTTGCATTGTGTTTATCCTCCACCACCGCTTGATAACTGGTGTTGGTTTGTTTATATTTCCCTAATATTCGATAAAAGAAGACGATGGAATAAGTGCCATAAAAAAATTAGTACACGCGCTTAGTTTATTCCTTTAAAACATTAGAGGCGTTGGCCCAGCATGACCGCAGTCCAACCACTGAAACAAGAGATAAAAGATATATATATATATTGGGTCATTCCACAGATAATGCGGTTTTTTTCAAGTCGGAAGGGGACAAGATAAACTACCTGCATCAAGTTGCTATAAAAGCAGGTAGTAATTTTACCTTATACTTATTCTTAGTGTAAGTTTTGAAGAGTGCAGTTCGATTTTAACTGTTATTTTTTTCTAAGCTGTAATGGAAGTGACAAAGAAGCATATTGGGCATATTTTGCTTTATGAGTTCAGTAGAGGCAACAAAGCAATGGAAAGTGTGATGAATATTAATGCAGTAAATGGGGATCGGATAATAAGCGTAAGCCAGTGTCAACGGTGGTGGTTTCAGAAATTCCGCGCCGGGAACTACAGCCTAGAAGATGAGCCTCATCGTGGAAGATCTGCAGAGCTCGACGAGGACGTCCTGCAAACACTGGTGGAACAAAATCCCATTGTAGCTGTTGAGGAACTAGCAGAGAAGTTTGAATTTGGTCACTCGACCATTCATCGGCACCCTCGTGCCATGGGAAAAGCCAGAAAATTGGGTCAATGTGTTCCTCACAAACTTACCGAGTCTAATCGCGTGCGGAGAGTTAATGTTTGCTCTTCTTTGCTGTCATGTCTCACGAATGAACTTTTTTTTGGACTGAATAGTGACTGGTGACGAGAAATGGGTTCGCTATAAAAACGTGAAGCGCTGAAAACAGTGGGTAGGGAAAAGAGAAACACAGGCACCCCAGACTAAAGAGGTCTTCACTCACGTAAGGTGTTGTTATCTCTTTGGTGATATATGAAAGGTTTAGCCCACTTTGAACTTTTAAACCCAAACCAAACGATAACAAAGGAGATCTAACTGCGAGCAGCTTGAGCGGCTTAAGTCAGTGCAAGAAGAAAAACGACCATCTTCGGTTTCAAGACGAAAGGTGTTCTTCCATCAGGATAATGTTCGGCCACATACAGCAAGGATTCGAAAGGCAAGAGCAGTTTGAATGAGAAACGATGCCCCAGTCACCATATTCGCCGGACATTGCCCCATCTGATTATTATTTATTCCGCAGTCTTGAAAACATTTGAACGAAAAAATATAAGAATTCTGTAGACGAAGTGAAAACAGTACTGGAGGAATATTTTTCATCACGGACAAGTGAATTTTGGAAGAGGGACCTTGCAAGTCTACCGGATACATGGAAAAGCATTGCAGAAAATGAAGGAGAGTATATTTTAGATTACAAAATAGATTTGTTTACCTTAATTTTGAAAAAAATAAAGGATTAAAAAACCGCATTATTTATGGATGTCTTAATAATATATAAAAATATAATATATATATATATATATATATATATATATATATAATATATATAATATATTATATATATATCTATATATATATATGTATGTGTGTGGTGTGTGTGTGTGTGTGTGTGTGGGTGTGTTGTGTGTGTGTGTGTGTGTGTGTGTGTATATATTTATATATCTGTGGTGTGTGTGTAAACGGGATGAGATACACATGACATTCAACGTAAGCAGAATTAATAATCATAGCTGTCTTTTATAATGAAAACTGATTTCCTTTCTCCTAGCAAGGCGGATATTGATTGAGGAAACATTTAGACTTTATACTTCCAGTGATATTCGGAACGAAGCCAACACCTTTAAGATCTGCTCTCCCTAACATGCGGCGAATTCTTTTTTATTGCTATCATCCTAACCTTTATTTCTTTACGTTGCTTCTTTTCTTTCTCCTTGTACTCCTTCAATCTCGCTCTCACTCTTTCTCTCTCCCTCTCCCTCTCCCTCTCCCTCTCTTTCTCTCTCTCTCCCTCTCACTCTTTCTCTCTCTCTCTCTCTCTCTCTGCGTGTCTATCCTTTACATACACACATTGGTGTCTTTTATTTAGCTGTATTACCTCACCAACAACCATCTGTTGCAGAGGAATTTCAGAAGGCGTTGCAAAGCACGCGCCCAGACGAAATCATACACACTCACACTCCAACACACACACACGCACACAGATACACACACACACTAAGCTTACACGCACACATACAAACATACGCACGTATATGTACAGACATACGCTTATGTATGTGTATATATACATAACCACAAAAACATCTTATGACCAATCATACACGTGTGTTGTACGAGTACATGCGTATATATATATATATATATATATATATATATTATATATATATATATATATATATATATATATATAATATATATATATATATATATATATATATATATATATGTATGTATGTATGTTTGTTTGTCTGTTTGGGGGAGTGATTATTTTTTTTATATTCACATAAGTATATATGAATGGAGATCTATACAGGTATGTAGATACGTATAACGATAGGTATATTCTCGCTGTCGTTATACCTACCTACAGGTATGACCACCAAATTTATTGAATAAATTCCATTAAAAGAGTACCTTATTTCTGGCTTACTCTTTTACTTGTTTCAGACAGTTGACTGCGGCCATGCTGGAACACCGACTTTAGTCGAGCAAATCGACTCCATGACTTATTCTTTGGAAGCCTAGTACTTATTTTATCGGTCTCTTTTGCCGAGCCGCGAAGTTACGGGGACGCAAACACACCAGCATCGGTTGTCAAGCGATGTTGGGGACAAACACAGATACGCAAACATATACACATACATACATACATACATACATACATACATACATACATATATACACATACATACATACATACACACACACACACATATATCTATATAATATTATATATAGATATATATATATATATATATATATATATATACGACGGACTTCTTTCAGTTTCCGTTTACCAAATCCACTCACAAGGCTTTGGTCGTTCCGAAGCTATAGTGGAAGACACTTACCCAAGGATCCATGTGATTCCTTGGGCAAGCGAACTCGGAACCATGTGGCTGGTAAGCAATCTACTTACCACACAGCCACTATATATATACAAATAGAAAAGAGGACAAGTAACATAAAGAACGACCCTTCATCAGTTGTCGGTTGCCTATCTACTCCTCATTTCGAGTATTGAACAACATGAGTCTTCGAAGACAGTTGCTATCATATGTATCAAAATAAAATGGGCACAAAAACAGTACAGGGGAGACATGCAAGCAAACCGAACGGAAAAAAATATGGAGGCTCGTTAGACCAGAACGAGTGTAAAATTACGAACACTGGAGAATTATTTTCTTTGACAAGAGAGAAGATAGAAGAGAGAGATAGGATACATCCAGAGTTTAGGACAACCCTGGGAAAAAAGATAGATGAGCACCCGAGGAAAAGAAAGATGGACGATGGTCACGTGTGCGCAACGAGAGAGAGAGTATAGGAGAAAGAAGGAGAGAGAGACAGAGAGAGAGATGGAAAACGGTGAAGAGCAGAAAAAAGGAATTAGAGAAAGGATTAGAGAGAAAACGATAGGGCAGAAAATAGTATAGAGTAGAGTCGCATCAAAAGGATTAAGATAAATTTACTTGGAAATGGATGCGTGGCGTTCATATATATATATATATATATATATATAGCTCTTTTAATCATTTACTTGTTTCCGTCGTCTGACAGCGGCCATAAAGGAGCACCGCCTTGAGTTGAAGAAATCGACCCCAGGACATCTTATGTAAGCCTAGTACTTATTCTATCAGTCTGTTTTGCCGAATCGCTATGTTTCAGTAACATAAATACATTAACATCGGTTGTCGAGCAATGGTGGTGGTGGTGGTGGTGGGGCAAACACAAACACAAAGACATACACACACAAATGTATATATATATATATAAACACGACGGGTTCAGTCTCACTGTGTGACACCTTGGGCAAGTGTCTGCTATAGCCTCGAGGCGACCAAAGCCTTGAGAGCGGATTTGGTAGTCGGAAACTGAAAGAAGCCTGTCGTATATATGATTAAAATTTAGTTGAACTAAGTACTTAAGTTTAAAGCACCAAGTCTATCCGGAATTATCCACCAAACTCGAAATAAGGTGAATAAAATCAAAATAAGGCAACAGGATATAACAAGTAGTAATGCAGTACGACCGTTTGAAGCAACTCCATTTAATGGAACAATGTAATCATTGCAGTACGGCATTTAAATTGTCATAATGATTGCATTGTTCATTTATATGGAACCGCGTGAAACGGATGTACCGTATTTCTACATGATATCATGTTGCTTATTTTGATTATTTTGCTAAACCCTTAATTACTTAGTATTACTTAAATTTTCCTCGAATGGGGCTTTTACATGCCGAAATCTACTTGGTGAAATTAATGATTATTCCAAATTAATTAATTTCACCCTATATTATTACTGATAACCATATTATTATTATTATTATATATATATATATACCACATAAGGGACATTAGCCAGTTGAATGTGGCTAGGGACAGGGCAGGGCGGTGGGGGTGTTACTGATGCATTTAGCCCCAGGCGATCATCAACGTCACCAGATAGGCTGACACCATCACGGTGTCCTCTATCCTGCAAAGGGAGATCATTCCCCGAAGAATGGAGCAGTTACTGTCTATATCTCGTTTAGAGAATTATTATTGCTGTCGAACAGATTTTCGAAATCAGTAAATGTGTTTACGTGAAAATCTATATATAAATATCCTGCACAGGAAGTTGTTCGTCGAGGAGCGGTGCCTGCCATACGTTGACGATAGGCAAATACCTTGAAACCTGGGTCCGTATGTGGCATCCGCTTCTTCGGGGAATGATCTCCCTTTGCAGGATAGAGGACACCGTGATGGTGTCAGCCTATCTGGTGACGTTGATGATCGCCTGGGGCTAAATGCATCAGTAACACCCCCACCGCCCTGCCCTGTCCCTAGCCACATTCAACTGGCTAATGTCCCTTATGTGATGAAGCAGTTACTGTCTATATCTCGTTTAGAGAATTATTATTGCTGTCGAACAGATTTTCGAAATCAGTAAATGTGTTTACGTGAAAATCTATATATAAATATCCTGCACAGGAAGTTGTTCGTCGAGGAGCGGTGCCTGCCATACGTTGACGATAGGCAAATACCTTGAAACCTGGGTCCGTATGTGGCATCCGCTTCTTCGGGGAATGATCTCCCTTTGCAGGATAGAGGACACCGTGATGGTGTCAGCCTATCTGGTGACGTTGATGATCGCCTGGGGCTAAATGCATCAGTAACACCCCCACCGCCCTGCCCTGTCCCTAGCCACATTCAACTGGCTAATGTCCCTTATGTGATGAAGCAGTTACTGTCTATATCTCATTTAGAGAATTATTATTGCTGTCGAACAAATTTTCGAAATCAGTAAATGTATTTACGTGAAAATCTATATATAAATATCCTGCAACAGGAAGTTGTTCGTCGAGGAGCGGTGCCTGCCATACGTTGACGATAGGCAAATACCTTGAAACCTGGGTCCGTATGTGGCATCCGCTTCTTCGGGAAATGATCTCCCTTTGCAGGATAGAGGACACCGTGATGGTGTCAGCCTATCTGGTGACGTTGATGATCGCCTGGGGCTAAATGCATCAGTAACACCCCCACCGCCCTGCCCTGTCCCTAGCCACATTCAACTGGCTAATGTCCCTTATGTGATGGAGCAGTTACTGTCTATATCTCGTTTAGAGAATTATTATTGCTATATATATATATATATATATATAATATGTATATATATATATATAATATATAATTATATATATATATATATATATATATTCATATATATATATATACATATATATGTGTGTGTGTATACATATATATACATGTATATATATTTGTGTGTGTGTTTGTCAACCCAAACGATACTCCTGTGTTCACGTCCCCGTTATCCACCGGTTCAGCAAGAGAGACTGATAAAATAAATACTAGGCTTCCAAAGAATAAGTCCTGGGGTCGATATCTTCAACTGAAAATCCTTTAAGGCGGTGGTCTAGCATTGCTGCAGTCAAATCACTGAAATAAGTAGAAAAGAATAACTCTCTCTCTCTCTCTCAATCTCTCTCTCTCTCTCTCTCTCTCACTCTCTCTCTCTCTATATATATATATATGAGTAAAATTCGAATGTAAACTCAAATGGTGGATTTGGGATTTTAACTTCTATTTCTAAACGGGTTTGACTACTTGTGCTTCCTTAAGCTTAGTGCTAATATATATATATATATATATACAGAGGCGGACTGAGGGCATTAAGGTCCCTCGGGCATAACTGTTCACAAGATCCCTTAGCATTGATATCAAAGAATGTTAACATGTTGAGTGCGGGCCCTCAGAGCTCCGTACATGCACATGTCGTGCAAATGAAACATGCCTCATCGCATATGCGTGAGCACATATGAGTGCATTCATTGCCTATTGGACGATTAGGTATCCAATTATACACGGACGCCTACCAGATAGGTACAAACGCGTACAATCGGATCCATTAAAAATACACAAAAATTGTGTATTCTCGACCGGTCAACGCGATCGTGTTTTCTACCTGACTTTTGAATTGAGGATTACCAACGAAACCGCAGTTCTTACAGCTTACCCAACATATTGTATTATCTCTCCAGGTACGTACATTTTTACGCAAGTCATAGTCTAATTGTAATCTGTAGAAATTTTTCTGTCAGTGATATGGAAAAACGTTCCCTTAATTCTCCGTCCACTGACTTGGAAAAAAGGTTCTGTAGACGATATCACGAAGATTATATCAAATATGGTTTTGCATCCAGTGTAGAAAATCCTTTTTTAACACAAGGCCAAGGATCTCACTGAAGGTTTCTTGGCGTTTTTCCTGACGACTTGTCGCTGGCATTTTTAAGTTAATTCAATTTGTTATATTCCCTCAAACGTTTACACGACCTTTTGTACTGGTCCCAACTTCACTCATCACATTCTTTGAATTTACCCTTCACATTGTTATATTTTAACTGTACAGCTTATTTTCCGAATAAAATGGTGTGTTTTCCACGACTCAGTAACCTTTTCTATTCGATTCTATCAAATAAAGCGTCCTTGAGAATCCTGTGCATTTGAAAATTGGTTTTGTTATTGGTGTTCTCAGTTGTTCTCTGTGATGTCCCTTACAAGAACGAAAAAGGAACTTTCATTGCAAAGTGAAAATGATACTAATACTCATGAGTAGCAGTTCTTTTATAATAAATTTAAAATTTGACGTGGTCCACAGGAAAAAAATACCTATTTTGGTGGTCCACAGCGAAAATAGGTGGGAACCCCTGATGTATATAATTATAAAATATTTTATATATATATAGATGAAATGCTATAGATGAAATGAAAACAGACTCAGCTACTGGCCCCGATGGATTCCCGGCAATCCTCCTAAAAGCATGTAAGAGAGTCCTAGCAAGAACACTGCAGTTCCTCTTTCAGAGCTTCCTTGCAGCTGGCAAACTTCCAGGAAAACTGAAGGAAGGTAAAATATGCCCCATTCATAAAGGAGGTAGCAGAGCGGAAGCCAAGAACTATAGACCTATCTCTCTGACCTCACACATCAGCAAGGTCATGGAACGAATAGTCAGAAGGAAGCTGATCACCTTCCTTGAAGAGAATGACTTGCTGCCCGACACCCAACATGGTTTCCGACCAGGGAGAAGCTGTTTAACTCAGCTCCTACAACACTATGACTGGGTTCTGAAACGGCTGCTCAACCACTCAAATGTGGAAGTGATATATCTCGACTTTGCAAAGGCCTTTGATAAAGTCGATCATGGAATGATATGTCACAAACTGCGTGATCTCAACATAGTTGGAAAACTGGGAGAATGGCTTCATGACTTTCTGAAGGATAGAAGTCAGGTGGTAGTAGCCAATGGGGCCACCTCCATTAACACACAAATAGTGAGCGGTGTTCCGCAGGGCACTGTGCTGGGACCACTACTGTTCATAATGGCCCTCTCAGACATGCCCTCAGCCACGCAGAGAGCCACGATCACAAGTTATGCAGATGATACAAAAGTTTCACAGGCAATACAGAACCCTGAGGACACTAAACACCTGCAATGTGAGCTGGACGAAATATACAAGTGGGCTGAAAAGAATAGCATGCAGTTCAATGCTGGAAAGTTTCAAGCTTTATACTATCAGCATGCAAAACTGAATGCAATACCCAATGAATACACTGGACCCGGAGGGATTGCAATCCCAGAGGCACAATCAGTGCGTGACCTGGGTATTCACATGAGTGATGACGCGACCTTTCATGTACATGTTGCTAAACTGACAATGAAATGTAGACGGCTGGCTGGATGGATTCTTAGAACCTTTAGAACAAGAGAACAAGAAACCATGATGGTCCTCTGGAAGACACTTGTCCTAAGCCACTTGACTATTGCTCTCAGCTATGGTCACCATCCAGTGTCAAGTTGATCACAGAACTTGAGGCGATCCAACGAAGCTACACGAAGAAGATAGCCTCTATGCAGAATGTAAGCTACTGGGAAAGACTCAAGAGATTAAAATTATATTCCCCGGAGCGTAGGCGGGAAAGATATGCCATAATATACATCTGGAAGATCCTGGAGGGAAGTGTCCTGAACTTTGGTATCGAGAGTTACGCAAATGCCAGAACTGGGCGCCACTGCGTGGTGCCTAGGACTCCAAACCTGCCATCAAGATGTAGGACAAGATTCTGTGATAGCCTGGGCTTCCGAGGCCCACAGCTCTTCAATATCCTCCCGAAGAACCTGAGAGACCTGCATGGGGTGGATACAGATGTCTTTAAAATGAAGCTGGATCTCTTCCTGTCCCCAGATGAACCAACTTCACGGCAGGAGGGGCAGATGAGGGCAGCTGCATCGAACTCTCTCATGCACCAAATAGCAGTTGCTAGAAAGCCTCCATGAAGTGAAACCAAGTAGCAACACCAAATGGCGGTGCCCCAGCATGGCCACAGCTCATAAGCTGAAACTAGAATCAATCAATCAATCAATCAATCATATGTATATATAATAATATAATATATATATATATATAACTTAGATATGTTATGTATATATATATCTCTCTATATATAAACGTGCGTGCTTCTGTGTGTCTGTTTCTCGTACCCTCACCCTGACCACGGCTTTCACAACCGATTCTGATGAAACTTGACACACACATAGCCCAATGTCATAATTCAAAACTAACGCAGCGAAAATTTTGAAAAGTTCCCCCAGTTCTGAAAAAAATTGATAAATTCGACATGGGGTCGAGAATCATAAACATGAACCACAGACTGTCTAGGGGGCGCAACTCGAGAATCTAAGCTTTTTTATGCAACGCATTATCTATGGTAGTTTTCACAACTTGCAATCGATTTTCACCAAACTCATGGTGAAGCTTAATGTTACCCTAAGAACTCAATTCTGACGTTAGTTTTCCATGCAATACCTTACCATCA